>NW_015151398.1:296944-299240 GCF_000732505.1 Cyprinodon variegatus | reverse complement strand
AAGACAGAGGCAGGTTAGAATTGGGTTTCTCTTGGGAGACAAAGATTCTAGTAATCACAGAGGCTCAGGTTTGCTAACCAAACTTGGTCAACACTGCGGCGTTGAAGGAAGGTCTGGCAGCTGCTTAAGTAGAGAGGGTCTCCTTGATGGGCTGACGAGGTCCAGGTGTGCAGGAGGGCTCCAGCCTAGGAGACCCACGGCGCACTCTGCTGGAGAAAGGTGGTACTTCTCCAGATCCCAACACTAGTTAAATAAACAGAGATCGATAGATTTCACTCCGTCGGCACATTTACTTATATCTTTGCAAGGAGAGAACAGTTCTTACAGCCCTTATGGCACAGCATTCTGCTCTGTTCTGCCTGATCAGTATTCGATCCCCCTAACTTACAGCAATGGAACGTAGTCAGAGTCAAAACTAATTACATACACTTTGGCTAACAGCAACATGTTATGAATAAACCTTGAGAAAGAATCAGGTTTGTTATGGGAAGAAGCTATGTCTGGTCTAAAAACACCCTCAGTGAGAGAATGGTGTGGCTTTGAAGGTGAAACAGACTGAGTGAAAACTTTTATAATGAGTAAATAGGATAAATTAATATATAATAGAAGAGAATTTTTAATTTTCCGACAACAGTTTCAAAGAATAAGGTAAAAAAATATATACAATAAATAAAATACATACAGCATAACACAATAACAATTTCAGATAGTGGAAATGTTTGTGAAAAAATAATTTATTAATATATGTGTTCCTGTAAAAAAAAAAAAAAAAATTAAATCAATACTAATGTAAATTAGTTACCAGTGTAGACCAGAGGATGTCACTGTTTCGCTGTTCATGTTTGTCGAGGCTGCCATCTTGGTGAGTCTGTAGCTGATCTGAATTCAGGGGCTGCGTCCTTTTTATTATTATTTTTATATACAAAACTAAGGCCCTCTATGTTTCTGTTTCAAAAGATGGTTCAGTCAGTTTTCGAGCTTAATGAACCAACCAGTCTCAGCCACAAAGTCAGTCTCCTGTATGTATGCCTTGTCCCTTACGCCAACATTATGTTTTGTTTTTATAAAGTGTATTTATGTTTTTTTGTTGCTAGCATATATATAAATATACTGGTGTAATAACTTATACCTTTTATTGGTTTGTGGTATACGTCTATTTTGAATTTATAGCCTGTCCTCGAGAAAAACCCACTTGCCACCACGCATATATATAATCCAATCCAATCCACTTTATTTATATAGCCCATTTAACAACAGAAAAGTTTCCAATGTGCTGTACATAACAAATAAACAACAACACAACAATACATAAAAACAATACAACAATAAATAAACTAAAAAGGACACAGAGGACCACACAGAGGACCACACAAACTACACGTTGTTAAAAGCCAAGGAGTAAAAGTGCGTCTTAAGACAAGACTTAAAACACTCCACAGTAGAGGCAGTCTGTATATGGAGGGGCAAAGTATTCCAAAGTCTGGGGCCAACTACAGAAAAGGCTCTGTCCCCTCTCGTTTTAAGCCTCGTCTTAGGCACTACTAACTGAAGATGGACCTCAGAACACGTGCCGGAGAATAAATCTGGAGGAGGTCAGTGATGTATTGAGAAGCCATCCCATTCAAGGCTCTAAACACAAACAATAAAATCTTAAGATTAATTCTAAAATGATTAGGGAGGCAGTGCAAAGATGCAAGAACTGGTGTAATGTGTTGATGTTTTCTGGTCCCTGTTAAAAGACGAGCCTCTGCATTTCGGACCAACTGCAGACAGGAGAGTGAGATCTTGCGTTTACAAGTGTGCATCTTGTGGTAGCAGTTTTCAAGTTAGTCAGCTGAGCTGCCCGGCTCAGCAGCCTTAAGTTAGGGAAGCACACACCATTTGAAATCCGGAAAGAAGAGTGATAAGGGCATAGCAAGCAGATATCTTCCCGCTGTCCAATAATGGGCACTAACCAAACGACCACTGGAGCCAGAAAATGCCGGGAAATAAAGCGGCTAAAACAATCCCTGCAATCCAAAGGGAGAGAGGTGGCCCACACTGCGTTAGGAGAGAAAGATAGCAAGGCTTTAACTTTACCAGTCGGCGTTTGCGTTTCTTGGGCAGGGGCGCATTTATCTTACACAGGCAGTCATGTAGATCCGTTAAGATAAAAGATTCGGATCTGTTCCCATCGGAAATGACACATGATCGCACATTTTCCTTGATCTTCAGCAACTCCAGGCGATTATACACCAACAATGAGTCAATGGTTCTTGTAACAAAATACAAAGAAAAATCAAACGGAGTCAATATA
>NW_015151398.1:283871-296809 GCF_000732505.1 Cyprinodon variegatus | reverse complement strand
ATATATATATATATATATATATATATATATATATATATATATATATATATATATTTATATAGATGTTATATAGATAGATATATATTACGAGAATAAAGTCATAGTATAAGAAAAAAGTCATAACGAGAATAGTCATAAAATTACGAGAATAAATTCGGTATATTAAGAGAATAAATTCCTAAAATTACGAGAAACAAGTTATATTTTATGGCAACTCTTACAAGAAGCACTGTCTTCCCTAAAATGAGGAATGTCGAGCATCATGTAAAGTTATACTTTGGCTCTGGTTTGACATGTAAGGAAATAATTTAGCTCACCAGCATCAAATTGGGCTGTATATCAAAGTGGACTCAGGTTGATATTTGGTGGTGCTGGTTAGCTGTCATAAGCTGGTCGGAGTTTGAAGCTTTCTTTTTGAAATGGCTTGTCCATTGTTCTTTGAATCATCTGTTCTCATCAGATATCTTCTTTTTCTCCCTTTGACATCCATGGCCCAAGACACACCTGCCGGTTTGCACACCTCCAGGTGTGTGAAACGCTTCGCTGAAAGTTTGGTTAACCTTAAAACAATTCTAGAAAACCGTTCGGCATGTCCGGAGGAAAGCAGTGTTTTGCTAACTCGATTTTCAGCAGGACATCATTGGACGGTGAAATGAATTCTTTGAAAATCTCCGCTGTTCGGCTGACACAGCTTCCATGATGGAAGAAAAGACGAGTAGCTTGGGGCCAGATTCAAACATTACTCAGGTTTCAGCCACCAAGGTTTTAAAAAAACAATGGTTAAAAAAAAAGAAAAATGTGGCAAGGCTTTAGGGGTGGAAAAGATGCAGCCAGAGTACCTTAGAGCTCAGGATCTTGTCGGGCTCTCTCGACTGGCATGCCTCTTAAACATTATGTGGAGGTCCGGGACAATGCCCATTGATCGGAAGACTGAGGAGGTGGTTCCCCTGCATGAGAAAGGGGATCAGAGATTGTGTTCAAACTAGGGCTGCAAGTAACGATTATATTGCAAATCAATTAATCTGTCTATAATTTTCGAATTATTAATCTATGTATCAATTAATAATCGGATAGCAAAAGATTCCCTTAAGAAGATATTTTGCTAAAATAAACTCAGTGAAAATGAAACTTTTCCACTCGTGGAGTGCTGGATAGAGCATATTGACAGACAAAAAGATTTTTATCTTTAATACAAAATGTTTACTGTTTTTATTACAAGTTTTGTATAATTGCTGCTTAAGGTGGGTTGCTCTGTGTGCTAAAGGCACATTTAAGTCTCTACAGTCTATTTAACAATTAACTGATTGCTACATTAAGGAATTCTAGGCGCAGCCTAGAACTAGACAGTTTCTGTTTCGGGGACCAGTCGATCTTGTCCCTGCTTTTTGCATATGAGGCTGTTCTCTTCCTGCCAAGACATGCACAAGGGACCGGGGTGGTTCGCAGCCAAGTATGAAGCAGCCAGGATAAGACTCAGCTCCTTCAAGTCCAGGCCATCATTCTTGACTGGAAAAAGGTGGTTGTCCCCCTCATATTAGAGGAGAGTTACTTTGAAAGCAGCCCAGGATCCTTAGGAAACTTAAATAAGCTGATGCCATCATTATGGGGGTTGAAGCTAAAAGCTGTGAGACAACTCAAAGGTTCAGCTGCATCTTAATCCATATAAATTTTATCTGCTGTTCATAAAAAAAACACTGTTCCAACTCTTGCAATATCTGTGACTTCATGCATGGAACCAATCAGAGAAAGTTAACTCCCTGGGATTTAATAATTTTCACAAAACACAGAGTCTCTCGAGACAGTACCATTTACTTCTTGTTTATGGCTAGTAATGTCAGCAAAGCATCTTCAGACTAATTGCTGTTCTTTTTCAAAAGTTTTAACTTGATATACAACAATTTTCATATACAACAATTTTGATTAAAATATATACATCTAAATACAAATGACCTGTTTGATCATCTTTACTTTCATCCCACCTGTGAGCAATAAGTAAAAGAGTATAAACACACACGGGTCATGTTCATAGACGTCACTCTTTTTTTTAAGCTTTTTGGTACAACCCACATTGCAAGGAAACCGGAACCAAAGATGACAATGTAACGGATTTCGGAAGTAAGTGCGATTTTGAAGACCTTTTAAGTTAAATATGGTGCATTATGCTATGTTGTTGATCTTATCAGGCCACTAAATTTCTAACGTTCTAAAACAAGTCTAAGTTTTTGCTTCATTTTAAATGCAAAGAAGCAATTTTTTAATAGGCCCGAATTTTTGTTCAATCTTGTTCGGTGCCTCGTTTAGTTTATACGAGGTTATCAAAAGCATCCAGCATCTTATGAACATATCTGGATCAAAAATCGTGAGGGCATTGGGTCAGGGTTGCATGGTGACCTGCATCAAACTCATAGTGTACATGTAAAAAGTACACTGTAACCAATTGCTGTAAATTTACAGCAATTTTTCAACACTAAAATACTGTTTTCATGTTTAACAGTTCGGTACTGTAGTAAGCAATGCATTGTGGGCTTCTTAACTTGGAGCAACAGGACAGAGGCTATAAACGGTATGCGGCTGTTTTAAATAATGGGATACTACAGTATTTTCCGGAAATTTTCCAGAAGACGACTGCAGAACACACAACGTGCAACCATCTGTGTTCATCACAACAATTCCGGTGTTGCATCTAAAAATGTAACGGTACGTAAATCAAAATCTTTTTGTCTTTGCCTATGGGTTTGCTATTTTATTTAAATTGTCAAGAATGATTGATGTAGGCTAACGCTATATATACTGTAAGCTACCAGTGATGCTTAGATTTGAATGGGGTAGTCAATATTCTACTATATTCTACTCTACTACTCTACTATTTTGTTGTTGTTGTTGTTAAATCTTGGTTAACTATAATATACAGTAGCCGGACAACAGCTTACACACACGCATGCAACACTTTACTCCACTCTGATCATAGACTATTTTGATGATTTTAGGCGCTTCATTGGTGTAAATCCAGAGAGAGGGACAAAGGCCAAAAGGGGGAAGGTTGTCTCCAAGAAGAAAGGTGTGATTCCCAAAAGAAGTCTTCCACAGTCAACACACACGTCTCCATGCTCCTGAAGAAACTCCTTGACTTTGAATGGGACTTCACATAGATCAGTGAGTTCCCCTTAATCCTGCTGTCTGTCCATGTGTTGTTTTGACAATCTGGCATCGCCACATTAAGCCACAAGAATTTATTAGTTTTAAAAGCATTAGCTTGGAGAGTATATTGTACATTCCTGATTGTATAATATTTGTTTGTTATTATTTGACAGTGGCTCCACTGGAATAATTCTGCAGAGGAACAGTGGCTAACAAACTGAACATCTCTCCTGGATCCACAAGATTTGAATCAGGGTGGTTCACACCCACCCAGATTCCCAGGACTACTACTACTACTACCTCACAGGACTACTTTAAGAAGTAAACTGCAGTTTCTTCCCTAAATGTTCTCTTTTATCCATATGACTGTAATGATGTATAAATCCACATGCTCTAAATGTACTGTAATAGTTTTGAAATGGCCTTGATGCACTTTTTCAAAATGTTCTTACATTTGTTTTCCAAATGTTGTCAATTCTGCATACAGCATTCTGCATTTTCACAGACATCAGAAAATACATTGCATATTACATAATATACATGTTTTAAGTGGAGTTTAGAGGAACATTTTAATCTACCTCACAGGACTATTTTAAGAGGAAAACACATGCTGGTTTGCTGAATGTTTTTACTTATAATCAAAAAGGTCTTAATGTTCCTGCTTTTGAGTAGTCTTAATAATGTTTAAACTCTTATTTCCTCTGTATTTGTTGTGTTGGTCTTTTTCTTAGACCTATTGTGTTATTGAACAAGTGTTCAAACTTATGTGTGTTAAAGACAATGTTAAATAATATTAACATTAGCTCAAAGTTAGCTAGTCATCTGTCTCTGTTTGCTACTTGAAATATCTTCTCAGCATCACCCAACACGGTTTATTTTCTGTTTCCTGGTTATTTTTCTCAATTTTTTGAAAGTAGCAATATTCAGTATTATATTGCCTTTTGAAATAAATTATTTTGATTCTTTTTGAACGTATTGCTTTTTTTCACAACTGTGCAACTGTCTGTTGAATAATGAAGTTCTTCAATTGATTGCATGTATTCAAGAATGATATTTTAGGAAACTGCTAAACTGAATTATTGTAATGTGTATCTATTGTGCCTCTCTACAGTAAACTTAAACAGAATATTATTGTATATTCCAAATAATAGAAATATGATGCATTTATTTTTTACAGTGAAATCATTGAACAGTGAGAAAACAGACTACTACTGTAAAGTCAATTTACGGTATGAAAACCCTAAAATTACAGTATATCGCTGGTGTCCTAGCTGCCAGCTTTTTACCGTAACTCATAAAAATACAGAAATATACAATTTTTCTGGTTTACGGTCTACTACTGTAATATCAATTTACAGATGAATACTGTAAAAATAACGGTATATTGCTGGCATCTCTGCTGCCAGCTCTTTACTGTTATTTTACAGGACAATTACTTACAGTGTATGCAAACTAGTTGCATTTACAAAAAAGTAAAGAAAACAAGGTATTTTAGGTTGTGCTAACTAGAGCTTTATTTGTAGACTGCTCATATACAACTAAAATAATCAAATAGTATATAGGAGAGAGGTTACAGGTACATTAAAAGGAAGCCACAAGCACAGAGAAGGNAGGAAGACTCCAGCCCTAGGAGACCCACGGCGCACTCTGCTGGAGACAGAGGGTAGTCTCCAGGTCCCAACAGTAACTTCAGTCCTAAGGGAAAAAATACAAAGAGCAGAAGAGAATCCTCGGCGCCCTCTGGTGGGCAAGCCTGAGGATCCCAACAGTGCCTTTGTAAAGCATTTAGCAAATGAGTTTACTGTCACCAATCAAGCTTTTAAATGTGTTAAGACCATTCTTTGACCTGCTCCCAGAAACTGTTCCTTTGAGTAAAACATCTTCCTGCTTTCCTAAACACCTCATGCACCAGGAGATAGTGTGTTTTTTTATACCCACATTTTCACTGTTAACTGCTAGAAATTTTATCAACAATCGCCTGATTCATCATCCTTAAACAAACACACACACACACACACCCCACCTAATGGTTAACCTAGAGTCAAAGATGGGGTTTCATCTATATATATCTGTAGAAAGATGTTGCTCTACTTTCAGTAGGAAAAACAGGATTACCTCCAACATTGCCTAGAATTGTGAGAGTTATCTATCAAAGAGGAGATAATTTAAGTTTGAAAGAGAAGAGCTCTACCTTTAACAGCTGAATCAAGAGGAAAATTTGGGCCCTTGTATATATCCACTCACCTCTCCTAATGAAGACACTACTGTGAAGAAAGAAGACATACAGTACTCATCCGGATCCAAAGGTTGGGGACTCCAATGAATAGAGATATGTATCATATTGGATTTTTGTTGACATCCATTTGTAGGAAAAATAAGGTTTTTTACATCATGTAAATGCTCTCCTTGTCCATTTATCTGTGGATTATCATCCTTCCAGGAGTTGTAGCTGTCACCTGTGCGGCAGGCTGTCTGAGGAGTTGAACCAGTGTATGAGTTAAACTTTTGGATATTTCCCTCTCAGTTGTCTGTTTTTAATACCCTACCACTTTCTAGTTTCAGTTTTATTGGAAAGTTAGTTCCTGTCTTTAGCTGTCATTGCATGAAATATAGGGAGTAGATAGGGCAAACATGAAGTAGCATGGAGTAGCATTGAGTAGCATTCATAAAAACACGGAGTAGCATTCAGTTCTTTATATTTAATAATTTTGAACAAATTTAAAAAACTATCAATGGTTTAAATCAAGGTTTTAAAGCTATTTCTATAGAATTGCATTTGGCTGTGCTAATTAAACAGTTTGATTATATACCAACAGTTTAAGTTTCTCTGTATGTTTACTTCCTTCATGTTATGTTCATGTACAAAACATTTCATGCAATGAGGTAATAAAAAAACATTAACTTTTTTTTTTGTTTTGTTTTTCAGAAAAATGCCTTGAAATTGAGGATTGCTCCATTTCACCAAAAACGTTGGCTCAACCTTTCTACCTAAATTCTAGAAAGACTCTCATCAGCTCAGCTTGATGCACTGTGATTTGATATAAGGTTTCTACTATGATTCTTTAACAACTAATACAGAACACAGAGCCATGTTATTATTATCAAGGCTGTTACTTCGGTATTACTAAAAACAATTAGCTTTGGATCATCATCTGGAAGAGCAACTCGCCACAATTTAAGCTCCCCATCAGCTTTTATTTCTTTTTTGAATATTTTAAAACTTTCTCTTACCTCAATATGGTCACTCCATGAATGTGGAACTTGAAGCACTGAGAGTGACATCGGCAGGTGCTTAATAACAATTGATTTATCTATGTCCGGCTCATAAACTGGCACATTTTCTCTTTCTCCCCCAGGGGAATGCTGTAGCTATGGCTACTGGAGGCAGAACATAGTGTTATACTGAACAATCAAGCAACTGTTTCAGTCTTTCTCAAAATGTTTCAAACAAAGAAGAGATGCTGCGGGGTGCTCTCGTCTTATCTGACCTTCTTCACTTCCTTTGAAAGCAGCTCAGGATCCTTAGGAAACTTAAATAAGCTGATGCCATCATTATGGGGGTTGAAGCTAAAAACTGCGAGACAACTCAAAGGTACAGCTGCATCTTAATCCATATAAACTTTATCTGCTGTCCATTAGAAAACATTGTTCCAACTCTCGCAATATTTGTGACTTTATGCATGGAACCACTCAGTGAAAGTAAACTCCTTGGGATTGGATAATTTTCAGAAGATGCAGAGTCTCTCGTTATGGCTAGTAATGTCAGCAAAGCATCTTCAGACTAATTGCTGTTTTTTTTTCAAAGGTTTTCACTTGATATACAACAGCAGTGTTTTTTTATTAAAAAATATACATCTAAATAAAAATGACCTGTTTGATGATCTTTCCTTTCATCCCACCTGTGAGCAATATAAAGTAAAATAGAGAGAATTGCACACTCAGGTCATGTTCATAGACGTCACTCTTTCTTGATGCGTTTTGGTACAACCCAGATTCCAGGGAAAACGGAACCAAAGATAACAGTGTAAGTAAGTGTGATTTTGAAGGCTAATAAGTTAAATAATGTTGCAGAATGCTGTGTTGTTGACCTTATGATCTTATGTTTCTAAAATTCTAAAAAAGTCTAACTTTCTGCTCCATTTTAAATGCAAACAACCAATGTTTTAATAGGCCCAAATGTTTCTTTAATCTTGTATGGTCCCTCGTTTAGTTTACACGAGGTTATTAAAAGCATCGAGCATCTTATGCACATCTCTAGTTAAAAAATCGTGAGGGCATTGGGGCAGGGTTGCATGCTGACCTGCGTCAGACTCATAGTGCACATGTAAAAAGCATGCAAACTTGTTGCATTTTTACAAAAAAAGTAAAGAAAACAAGGTATTTTAGGTTGTGCTAACTAGAGCTTTATTTGTAGACTGCTCATATACAACTAAAATAATCAAATAGTATATAGGAGAGAGGTTACAGGTACATTAAAAGGAAGCCACAAGCACAGAGAAGGAGCATGCACTCATGTATGTGATATATTGGGGCCCTCGTGGTTTGAATCTGCTCGTCCAAAACTCTCACATGAAGAGTAGTTTATTTAATTGTGTTTTAGTTGTTTTCTGAGTTTTTACAGCACCAGTGATCCGTTTTCTGAACAGTAAGCTGGCAGGAAAGGGGGACATGTGGGCCCACAGGCCGGATTTGAACCCAGGTCGCCCTCCATACATGGGTGGTGTGCTCTAACCACTGCAACACCAAAGCACGCCCCATAAACATGCATTTTTAAGAAAAGTGATCATATACATTTTTGTATTTTTTGTCGGTATGATCACTTCTAGAACCAGACTGATAATTGTACAAAATACTATAAGGTAAAAGGAGTTTTACCAGCAAATGTATTCTGTTATTGAGGCTACATAATTCTAAGTGTGTTGCTGTATCTCTCAAAAGGGGTTCACCTTCCATTAGGAAAGAAAACAACTCTCCAAATTTCAGACAGTAAGTTATCAGTTTTTTTAATATACATCCTAAAGAGAACACAAAAAACATTTGCATGGATGGCTTGTAATTATAAACAGTGATTCATACATCTGATCTTATTATACTGTAGTTAGACTGTTCATTGCAAACTGTGACAAAGGACATGCTAAACAGTAAAACAATATTGTCTAGAGCCGTGACACATCACTGCACTATATGTGTCATCCTTCTTGTTTAAGTCGAGTGTGTGTATCTGTGTGTGTGTCTGCGGTGGGGGGCTTTTGAAGGTGGGTGGGTCTTTTTTAAAGATCGGAGTGTAAAAGTACTTGCAAATCGTGGTAAATCATCACTGTGGGTGTGTGAAAGTTAGACTGGCAGGTCTACAATTTACTTCCCCAAAGCAAAGTCTTATTTGGATAACCGTAAGATTTTTTTTATATCATTACTGAAGCTAGTACTTACATATGGTCACTTCACTGTTACATTTATGTTTGTTTGCAGGATTTCAAACATGAAGGCCAAAATGGTGATTTTCGGTGATCTCTGTTTGCTGCTTTGCTGCATGCATTTTGCTGATTCACAGAAGGTAATTTGTGTTGAATGGCATTAAAACCTAAGTTTATTATATATTGAAAATGTGTTTAACTGTTAGTGAAATCTATCTTTACTTACCTCAGTCATGTAATTTAGTTTTATAATTTCATTTAAATGTGTCTATCTGCAAAATTATTTTAATTGAGGTCAGTTTACTTTTGGATGTAGTATTAGTTTGATATTAACTTCCTATACTGAAGCCTGGATCACTGTTATTTACAACCAGTACACAACTTGATATCTCTCCTGCTTCAATCATCATTAATTTTTTCTTTCCTTCTTTGTTCTAGATCATTGTCTCTGTCAATACACAAAAAGATTATTTATTTCCGCTGGACATGGCCAGAAATTCTGTTGATGACATGTATTCTAACTGTGCTAAAATAATGGAAAAAAAGGTTAAAGACATGTTCTTTAAAAAAGAAATGGAGGATAAATTATTTAAACCTGCATGGGAGGCAGCTGAAGAGTGTGCAAACCAAAACTTAAAAAAGAGAGAGGAAGGAGATAAGGCTCTTACAAAAGACCTCATGCAAGCAATGTGTACTTATACAAATGAAAATCCAAACCTCTATAAAATATTCAATGAAGAAGTCAGGACCAAACGGGAAGCATATGGTTCATCCTTTCGATTCCATTCCCTTTATTTCTGGCTGACCAGGGCTATACAGATTCTTAATAAACAAAAAAAATGTAAAACAACTTTTCGCAGAACCACAGAAAAATTTACTGGAAATGTCAAACCAACAATTCGGTTTGGTGCTTTTACCTCAACCTCCTTTGAATCAAATTTGACCTCTTTTGGTCGTGAGACATGCTTTAAGATTAAAACATGTTATGGTGCTTATTTAAAAACTTACTCAGTATTTCAACATGAGCAGGAAGTGCTCATTCCACCTTATGAGAAGTTTAAAATAATCAGCAACAATAAAAAAAGAGAACTCCAGGATTGTGAGGTTGTTTATGTCTTGAAAAGCGCTGGAGTCCAAAGCAATCTTGATTGCCAAATTGCAAACAGCTAGCATTGTGATTATTTTCTTCCAGCCATTATTTCTCTAACCCTACCTTTTCATTTCATCCTAAATTTATAAATTGTTCATTAAAAAAAAAGCTTACATTTATCTCTCTTAACTCACTTATATTAAGCAGTAGATTACAGCCCAAAGTTTTACTGAGTGCCGTCTCCTAAAGACAAGATAATGATTACTTGCAACTTGTATTATGATCTGCCGTTCAGGGATTTTTGGTTCTGTTTAGTTTTCAGTTAGGCTTGGATATATGTTATTGTGTTTTTACAAATTATATATATATATGTTTAAATTACTTCTTAGTTTTACTATTCCTATCTGGTGTTATCTACTGTTAAGTATTCCTTTGTCTTTTTTTGCTCTGGATTTATTTAGCCATTTATTGTTTCCAGTTCTGATTATGATTCCCAGTTACTCTCCATTGCCCCCTAGTGTCACCTTCCTTCCCATTGGATCTCTTGTGGTTCTTTCTCCACACACCTGTTTCCACCCAAATATTTACTCCAATCTTTATCATGTTAGTCTACTCCTCAGTGTATATATACCCATCCTCTGCAGTTTGTCTGTATTTCATGTTTGTCTGTATTTCATGTCCCCATCAGTTCCTGTCACCTCCCGTGTACTATGTTCTGGTTCCCTTGCTCCTTTTCTGATGACTTTTGGATTTATGGATTTATATTACTGCTGCCTCTGTCAATAAATCTACAAGAAACCATCTCTGCCTCTGCATTTTGGGTCCAGCTAGAAGCCTCTCCATTTTCTGACAACTTGTTCTAATACAGTTACTTAGAATAATTTACCACAAGTCATTTTCCAATAGTTGGCTTTAAGTAACTTTTTTTTTATTGTTATGTTTCATGTTCTTTGCTTAAGTGGATATTTCCAATGTAAGAGAATATCTTTTTCTTTCTTATTTTTGTAGTAAGTAAATAAAAATGTCAATATGATGTGACGTGTGTTTCTTTAGCGCATTTAACAACTGTCTACAGAATTTTTAATATTAATATATGCAATGTCCTATGAATGAGTGAACATAGCTGAAAAGCATTCCACGAGTTCCACTTAAGGCTGAAGATGGAAATAAAAGAGACTGTACCTAAGAATCATCTATGTACCATATTAGACCAAACATTGTGTTCATGTTTGCCCTTTTTTATTGCTAGAAAATTTAGGTAACTTTCTTTTATTAACAAAAAACTATTTTAAGTAGCTCCATGTTTTATTTAGGTCAAAAACACAGATGAAGCCTAATTTGTTTACCACATGCCACACATTGTCCTTAGAATTTCTGGCTTTGACTACTAGAATGTAAGTTTTACTACTGCAACCCTCTTAAGTTGCTAACATAAACTTTTTCCCCCGTAAAATAGTGGTTGAGTGGGTATAGAGATGCAAGACTCAGATGCATTAACTGATGACCTTAGGTAGAGCAAACTGCAATTCTTTTAAGAGGAAATGTTAAACCCACAGATTTGAGCAAACTTTTGTGTGTCTGTGTAAAAGAGAGAGAGATAGAAAGTAGAGTAATGATGTCCCAGCCTACGTGTGACTGATGATCTAGGTCAGGAGTTCCCCAAACCTTCAAGCCTGCAGACCCCCTAGAAAAATGCTTGATTACTTCATTATATTTAGGTATAGATGTATAGTGAAGTAATTATTTTGATTTATAAAGATATTCCTTTTCTAAAATGACATTTTATTATTTATGTTGAATGTTTATCTATTCCATTGGACATTATATAATCTAGCTGCTTATTTTAGAATTTACATATTTTTATTTGAATTTGGTTTTAGATTTTTTTAAAATGGTACATTTGCTTATTTCATTGTATCACTCTCAGAGAGCTCACTCTTGAGGGTGTTCTTTATTTTGCAACAAAGTTTTACCATGTAAAACAAAAGCCAGTGATAACAACAACAATAAGAAAATAACAAATCTACCTGATACCTTCTATATTTTGATTTTTCTTCTCTACCAAATCTTCTGAAGTAGTTGGTTGACAAGCCAACATAGGGTGTGCTAAAAAGTTTAGATGTAATTCATTGACACATCTCTAAAAGTCTGAGATTATGAAAAGGAGGTTCTTATTCCAGCAAATAAGATATTTGAAATAATTTGAAAAGGTCAGTTTAAGAAAGATTACTGAATATGAAATAGTTTATGCAATGAACGCCATAAATTCAATCTTGGTGCAAAATTCTTACTTGTGTGTCTGTTTTACTACTTTGCAGTCATTAGTATGCAAGGGTGTAACTTTGTTATTAAAGTAGGTGGGGACACTCTACAAGGGTGGGTGCTGCAGGATCCAACGGCTTCTGATAGGTTTTGATATTTTGCTAGAAATGAGAAAGGTTTTCCTATTTAATCCATTTTAGTATTAAGTAAAATATGAAAAACTGCAAATTATGATTCCCAGATAGACGGATGGCTTCCATTTCATCTGTATCCTAGATTAATATCCCCCTTCACAAGCAACAAAATCTAGTTTATCTTTTCCCCCACACATATCTTTGACAGACAAAGTCTGAATATTGAAGGTTTTAAATCAAATCATTGATTCACTGATTTTGACTGTATTTTTGTGCTTTGAATCTTATAGGTTTTTTAAATTAAAAATTGAAGTCTCTCTCGGCTGTGAGTCTGGCTCTGCGCCTTAGTTGCCTGGTACAGCTATTTCTGAGTCTTGCTGATTTACAAAAAACAAAAGTGCATTTTAAATAGAATAGAATAGAATTCAACTTTATTGTCGGTATTATTTCAACCACTAGATGGGGCCAGAGTTAGTGAAATGCCTTCCAGTAAATTGGTTATCCTATGGTAGCAGTCATTGCTGATCTTTCCAATAAAATATCCAATGTCTTATTTGAAGGGTATCTTGAAATTACGATTGTGAAACATGGATGCCCGATTTACGCCTGTTATACGGTATTAATACATCAGTGCTACACAAATGTAAGGATTTAGAAACATACTCCCAACATTCTGACAAAAAAAACATTACGGACACTTTAAAACCATGCTTTAGTATCTCTATGCCCCATTACACCAAAACTGTACACTGAAATAAAAAGTGTTAATCTTTTTGCTTCTGAAAAACGTATTATTTTTGGAAATGCAGCACTAACACAATGACGTTTAAAGTAGAAAAGAACAAGTCACGATTAGACATACTACCAAGTTTTCATCTGTAAGGTTTAATGTTTTTTTTT
>NW_015151398.1:276325-280718 GCF_000732505.1 Cyprinodon variegatus | reverse complement strand
TGATGTACTCCTGGATCTTAGTTGTTTCATCCTGGACAGTGGTCTTGACACTCACTAGCCCGGCCTCCCTCGCTACAAATATATATATATATATATATATATATTCCCCCTACAATTTTTTCCACTAATTGAAATGTCTTTAAATAAACATTAACATGAATTCAACACACTCTAGTAAACAGATAAATGGAGGCAGAAGATGTCTTTCAGTCATCAATGCACACATTCAGCGACAAACAGGAGCTCTTTCAAGCTGGGCACCATTTTTTTCACAACACGTGTCCCATCAACCAGGAATCAGAATCAGAAATACTTTAATAATCCCAGGGAGAAACTTTCGTTACTTTACTCCATCTGTTATAGAGTGACTATAGGACCACTTTGATATAACACAATTTCAGACAATATATATAATTAGGGGATCCACGCTCCATCTCGCCATCAGTTTGGGGGTCCTTGGCCTGGAAAACGTTGAAGACCCCGGGTTTAAAGGCATGAAATCAAACTAATAACAGAACCAGAAGTAACAGAGCAATAGGTACGAGAGTTCAACATTCACAAAAAATGCCTAAATATATTAACTGTTTGACAAAATAGGAATTTACTCTCAAATAATTGAGGAAACAACATAGAATATCTTTATATTGAAAGTGCCATTAAATTAGGTACTAAGCCATAGGAAGGGCTACCAATGAACTGGAGGAGTCGTCTTCACCTAAACTCTATACATAGTAAACACATTTTTTATTTTGTTATTTAATTTCTAATCTTCTTTTAGATATTGTTATTTTGAAATAAATGCTTAAATACTCTATATGATTAATATAATTAAATACTGTAAAAAAAAGAAGAGCAATTAAATAAAATAAAATGTCAATTTAGCCCACTGGCATGCTGTTGTCATAAGGGGTTGAAGGCCAACCGTGTGGTCCTTGAGAGCCCCTTGATACCTGTGAGCACTTCCTTGGTCACCCCTGCATTAGATCTTTATTTATGAACTATGTGAGGTATTTTCAAAAGCTATTTTTTATTGCCCTACCAGAGCCACATTTTTATTACGGTATTATTTCAACCACAAGATGGGGCCAGAGTTAGTGAAATGCCTTCCAGTAAATTGGTTATCCTATGGTAGCAGTCATTGCTGATCTTTCCAATAAAAAAATCGAATGTCTTATTTGAAGGGTATCTTGAAATTACCATTGTGAAACATGGATGCCTGATTTACGCCTGTTATACGGTATTAATACATCAGTGCTACACAAATGTAAGGATTTAGAAACATACTCCCAACATTCTGACAAAAAAAACATTACGGACACTTTAAAACCATGCTTTAGTATCTCTATGCCCCATTACACCAAAACTGTACACTGAAATAAAAAGTGTTAATCTTTTTGCTTCTGAAAAACNTGTTCTTTATTTTGCAACAAAGTTTTACCATGTAAAACAAAAGCCAGTGATAACAACAACAATAAGAAAATAACAAATCTACCTGATACCTTCTATATTTTGATTTTTCTTCTCTACCAAATCTTCTGAAGTAGTTGGTTGACAAGCCAACATAGGGTTTGCTAAAAAGTTTAGATGTAATTCATTGACACATCTCTAAAAGTCTGAGATTATGAAAAGGAGGTTCTTATTCCAGCAAATAAGATATTTGAAATAATTTGAAAAGGTCAGTTTAAGAAAGATTACTGAATATGAAATAGTTTATGCAATGAACGCCATAAATTCAATCTTGGTGCAAAATTCTTACTTGTGTGTCTGTTTTACTACTTTGCAGTCATTAGTATGCAAGGGTGTAACTTTGTTATTAAAGTGGGTGGGGACACTCTACAAGGGTGGGTGCTGCAGGATCCAACGGCTTCTGATAGGTTTTGATATTTTGCTAGAAATGAGAAAGGTTTTCCTATTTAATCCATTTTAGTATTAAGTAAAATATGAAAAACTGCAAATTATGATTCCCAGATAGACGGATGGCTTCCATTTCATCTGTATCCTAGATTAATATCCCCCTTCACAAGCAACAAAATCTAGTTTATCTTTTCCCCCACACATATCTTTGACAGACAAAGTCTGAATATTGAAGGTTTTAAATCAAATCATTGATTCACTGATTTTGACTGTATTTTTTGTGCTTTGAATCTTATAGGTTTTTTAAATTAAAATTTGAAGTCTCTCTCTCGGCTGTGAGTCTGGCTCTGCGCCTTAGTTGGCTGGTACAGCTATTTCTGAGTCTTGCTGATTTACAAAAGACAAAAGTGCATTTTAAATAGAATAGAATTCAACTTTATTGTCATTACACTGTCACAAGTACAGAGCAACGAAATGAATTATTTGCATTTAACCCATCCCCTTGGGGAGCAGTGGGCTGCCATTGTGCGGCGCCCGGGGAGCAGTGTGGGGTTAAGGGTCTTGCTCAGGGACCCAGGGTGGGGGATCGAACTCAAAACCTCAGGATTCAAACCCCTATGCCCTGACCACCAGGCCGCCACTCCCCTTAAATATAACATAACATGTTTTTTCTTGTAAAATATTTCTGAGATTTTATTGTATAAATAAATCTGTTTTATTCTTAAATCTGAAGTTGTCTCTGCTTCTGTGTGTGCTCTGCTGAAAAACACATGGCATTAAGATGTTGTCTGATATAATGATGCTAGAGAAACTAATACTCAACCTCTGCATGACTTTAAAATCTCGACAATTTGGGATTTCTAGATCTTTTTACCTGTAACTGTGAGTCATTATCCTCTGAGGAGCTGAGAGGAATTGCGTTTTTTTTAAGAAAAAGTCCAGTCAGCAAGGAATAACCAATGGATTATTATTTATACCTAAAACTAATACATTTGCAGTGATTTATTGAATTTAGCGTTAATCAGTAAAAAAATTAAAACAATAAATCTTGTTGTGATCACTGAGTCTGGGAGTGGCCATTTTGCCCAAATATAGTAACACCTCACTCCTGACATCTTCCGGCAGTGATGTCACGGTCACGGTCGCTTTACAAGCAGAATCAATGGAACTACTAGACACATCTGCAATCAACAACAATTATTGAAGATTTCAAGAGGACTTCACCATTGAAATTCACAAGAGCTATAGTTAAACTGATAATGCCCACGTGCATGGCAGAATTTAAGTCAGTATCTAAGTCAGTACAGTAGCTAAGGAGGATCCTAATTGTAAGAAATTGTGCAATTTCACAATATTAAAAAGTAGGAAAACACACAGCTGTCCTCTGCCTTGTTGTGCTTGCTGTCACTCAGAACTGCCACGGAACTTCTTTCCCATGGAAGTAACTAGTTATTTTGGATGTGTTTTTTTGAGAAATAATTTGAATTATTTCTCAAATAATTTGAATTATTTTTTAAAAAAACAAATCCAAAATAACTAGTTACTTCCCAAAGTAAATACAAAATTTTTTAAATAATCTAGGATGTCATATATTTAATTTTTCTGTTATCCGAACTTTGAATATAACTCAAGGTTTAATTATGGTGTATAAAAAAAAAGCTTTTTGCCCAGTGAATTAAACTATTGAAGTGAAAATAATGAATACAATCGGCACCATATTATGGTGATGGTTGTCGTTGGTTGAAGCACGTAATTAAGACTGTGGGCAAATCTACGTGCTGTTTCACAAGCTTGTGGATTTCTTAGAAGGTTAACATGCTTTTACCACTCATATCTCACTTCCTTTTATAAATCTGTTGAGGTGTTTTTTTCTTTTTTCATAATTTAAATAATCACACTGTCCGTTAGTTTACTCTTTGTTTATTCTTCATCATAGCTCAGGTAACAACATTTCAGCAGCCATGGAAAAAACACGTTTACACATTTTCTTTGTCAATCACTCAAAATGGAGGTGCAGTATAACATAACAAAAGATACCCTTCACAATAAAATTAAACTTTTGAAAACAGTTCTAATAAAAAATTTCACAAAATATTTTTACAGTGAATAAAAATATTGAGAGCATAATCTCAATTAAATCTAATTCTATTTAGTTTTCAAGGAACTGCTAAGTCTTAGCTTTTTTTTCAAAACATGTTTTTTTTCTAATCAGGATACTAAATTTAATGAATGTAAAAATTGAGAAGAAAGAGAAATAGACCGGGATGGTTAATTTCTGGAGTTAAAATTAAACACTAAGAGTATAAAGCGGAGGTCTTCTATATAAACTTTCTCACCCCTCGTGGGGTGGTATGTGTCATCCTCAAGTTAGGGTCCTCTACCAGAGGCCTGTGAGTTTGAGGGTTCTGCGCAGTATCTTAGCTGTTCCTAGGACTGCGCTCTTCTGGACAGAGACCTCTGATGTTTTACCTGGAATCTGCTTTAGCCACTCTCCCAGTTTGGGGGTCACAGCCCCCAGTGCTCCAATTACCACTGGCAC
>NW_015151398.1:260019-273770 GCF_000732505.1 Cyprinodon variegatus | reverse complement strand
TTTCCTTTTACTTTTTTTTTTTATCTTATGGATTTTTTACTTTTTCATCATAGGTACCACTACCCTTATAAGCTCCCACATATCCACTGGTGTCTGGAATGTTCTCACGCCCAGCCTTTCCTTTTCCTTTGCCTGAGTCGTCAAACCGCTCCTTGTGTGAGCCGGTGTACTTGGTTGTGTCTGTCAGACGGTCCACAGCTGCTGCCTTGGCAACTTTCTAAAAGCAGTAAATGTAGAAACATCTGAAATAAGTCTAAAATAGTTAGCAGGGTAAGCACAGTTCATTCATCTCAGAAATTAAAAGCAATACACAAAGAAACGCAACATTCAGTATTAACTTGTGCAAAACAAGAAAGCAACAGGATTTATTAAGGGAGCAATGATGAGAATAAAACTTTAATTTAGTCGATAAGAGAAACAACACTGGAAAAAATCTAAATCTAGAAAAGCCATTTTTTCTTAAAATAAGTAGAATCATTCTTGAATTGAGGAGGTAAGTGAGACACTTTACCAATGAAACTAGATAATTTACATTTGAAATAGAAAAATATTGCATTGTCTTATTTTAAGTGCTTATTATCTAATTATCTTATTTTAGGAGTAAAAATACTAAGTAAATTGGAAAATCACTTTACCTACCTACTCAAATCAAGGGTCAATATACTTAATTTAAGAAATGTTGACTTATTTCTAGATTGTTTCTGCACTGTACACGTTTCTGATGTCTTAATATTAAGCTTAAATGGCATAATTTATGTTAATAAATACCCCCCTCCCCTAACAGACACATAAGCACACACAAGCAGTAGGCTTTTTAATTAAAAATAAGAATATAACTGTACTGAGCCAGTTAAAAAGCTACTCCATAAAAAGGCAGAAATTATACTTGGAGTCCATGAATGTTGGACAGTTGAGGCCAAATACTTACAGTGACTCCAGCATTGGCAGGTTCCTTCCCTGCAATGAGACCATAGAGCTGCTGAACTGCCTCCTCTTTGCTCTTGCCTTTGAAACGCTTCGAAGCCAGCTCAGTCAGGGCCTCGTTAAACTGCTCAAACGTGATGACGCGAGCGGACTTTGCCCTACAGAAACACACAGTGTTGCCAGTTGTTTTCTAAAGAAAGTGACAGAATTAGACATGTCATATCGCACTCCAGTGAGGATATAATGTAAATATCAATCTATAAGGAGATGCATGTTGGTTTTATCAAAAGTGTAGTTAGGAAATTTCTGTAATAAAGATGGCTTTTAAATATGACCAACTAGGCAATAGTGGGTTTTGACAGGATAGACTCTTAATTATAATTAATATGATTTACTTAAATATACTCAATACTAGTTCAAATAAGCAATCACCAAACATGAAACCAACTTTGCTGCTCTTTATTATTGGGACATTTTGCTGACTCTAGATGTAAAGATAAATTATCCTGGCTTCAGTCTTACTTGACTTTGCTGAAAACTATATCAACATCCGTGGTGGTGACGTTCTTGCCGTCTATAATGTGACAGTCTTTGCACATCTTTACAAAGTTCTTTCCATTCATCTCCTTTCCAGTGGCTTTGGTGTCTCCATGTACTGCAAACTTCTGGAAAGAGGTCTCCACCTCTGCCATAGATACTGTGCCCTCGGCCATGCTATGACAGAGAAAAGATGCATTTTTACTACTCAAAAAATATTCTACGCAATAAATTGTTGTTAAAATGTCCAGCTCATCTTATCATGTCAATATGCTTGTGCAAATTCTTGCCACCCTGCTCATGTCAGTGACATAATTACATTCTCTGAACCCTTTAACAGACTTTTTTAATGGAAAAGTGGCTTTGGAGAACAGAAACAACAAATAAAGTTAAATAAAATTACCTAGGTCATTTCATCACATGCTACATGGAAATGCAATTATAGAAAAATGTGGAAACTGCACTTTACATGTGGAGAAATTTTACATCCTTAAGGTTTTCCCACCCGTTTCAAAAGTTGATTTTCTCATAATTATTTGCATAGAATCTGTAATTTTTTTCCCACAACTTTCACCTAACCCTTACATGTTATTGCCAGATATAACATAAAAATACTTTCACAAAAATCACATCTTGGTTAGTCTCACATCTTTACAGTTGATCTACTACTTAGACTTTTAAGAAACTGATTTTAGAAATTACAATAAAGATGGCAGAGAATTTAAACTTATCTAAAATCACCACTATTCCATGTGCAAAAAGTGAGTTTTACATGTGAAATAATTCAAAAGAAAGTCGCTTTATGATCTTTAAATTTAAATTATATAATTTCAAATCTCTTAGCTAATTGGTTCAGTGCTTGCCAGAAAATGACAGCCTTAATGGCCGCCTTCATTTTCTCCTTCCATTTACACAGACACACACTTAGATACTTATACACACCCATAACATCCGTCATTATGTCAGTCTTACTGCAGCTGCACTCAAGCCAATTTAATTTAATCAAGTCAGTTTCCAAATGGCTCATCCTCCCCCAATGATTAAACAACACTGTTCTGCCTTTTTTTTTTCCTTCTCTGTTACAGTTTTGTCTGCTTTTCCAGTAAATAGTATAATGCCTGCTAAAAATAAAAACACTTGGATAAAACCATGATGCCGAAGTGAAACAAAAAGTGGATGGTTCGTCTATTGTGTCTCATCAATGGATTAATTTGGATCAACAGTAAAGGATATTTTCATACCTGCAGTAAATATATTAAACTAAAATCATGCACCTAGTGCTATCTTTTTTGTGAAGTATTTAGGTGAACAAAATACCATGAATACCAAAACCATGCTTAACACTCCTTATATATATACCATTGTGGTGATACTCCTGCTTGTTCTTTAAACTACTAACATAACAGATAATAAACACCCACAATAGATACAAATCTAGAGTTTTGTGTTATTATGCATACCATACTATAGCCTCCAAAGCTAGTTCTGAGTTTTTAAAATTATTTATATTATGTTTGCATTATATTGCTACAAGGACCTCTGCTGTAATAGCGGATAAAACGTACCTGCTGTCGTAAACGTGGAGATGCTATGTAAATATTTAGCTGCTTCCCCTCTCCTTTGCTTTGTCCTCTGGTTCTCCTCCTTCCTGTCACGCCCAGATTTTTTTTAGAGTGATGAGGCATACAGAGATGCAAGGGGAGAGAGGCTGAGAGGGGCTGGGATGGGAGGAGGGAGAAAGTACCAACCAGCACAGCCAATGACATCATCGGTGCTCACTCCCTCTAGTGTCTGTTTAGTCTCTGTATCCTCCTGTCTCATTGAGAAGACTCACTTTGACAGAAGGATTTTAATCCATCGCAGAGAGCAACAGACAAGATATTAATACTGAAGCTATATGTATCCTTCATTTGCCCGTGAGACAACAATTATGTAGTTGTAATTCAAAGTAATTTATTGAATCTTCAGATGTACAAGCTCCTGTACACTAACCTAAGTAAAACTGCCAAAGAGATTGACTGAAAACTCCTTCCAGCTCTAGTTGGCACTAATACATGCATTTGTTACTTTTAGGATGGACTAATGCAGTTTGTCAGTGCCAGGAAGTTCAAACAATGCAGTTAAATGCTTTAACCTTATCTAAAACATGCAGTATGAGTTCTGGTGTTGGAATAAAAAGAGAGATCAGATTTAACTTTTTTAGCTTATCTTTACTGGCTGTCTGTAAATGCAGAATATGATTTAAAATTATCCCTCTAAAAATACAGTGCAAATACTAATGATACATTTCATGCTTTTAAATCATTCATTTCCCTATTTAACTAATTCAAAGGGGGTCCATATAAAGTGTAAATTGCAATGATTTGTTCTTTTGGTCTTGAGTTATTTATTCAGTGGTTAAAGTGGCTCCCTGTATCTCAGAAATAGAGCTTAGAATACTTATATTAGTCTATAAATAACTGAATGGCTCAAAACCAAGATACATTACAGACTTCTTCTCAGTATATCTTCTCAGTATATCAACCGCCCAGACGTCTCAGAACTCCTACCCTTAACACGAAGAAGCAGTTTTTAGTTCCCAAGCTCCACTAATCTTAAATAAAGAAAAGTGTGAAAGTAGAGTATTTTTTACATTGTACATTTCTTTGTTTTCTGTTTTTTTGCCTGCTTGCCTAGAGTTTCCGTTGTTTCTACATCCACAAGGATTTAATTCTGAGAATGATTTAATGCAATCTGCTGTTTTTCCTAAGAAAGATATATCTTTAAACAATCTGAAAAATAAACTTATCCTGAGTCCATAAGTTGGTAAAAATCATAATGTACGTCTGTCTGGATCATTAGAATTCCCTTATAAATTGCCTTGAGACAAGGGGTGGTTCTGGACAGGGGCCAACAGGGGCCAATGCCCCTGTAGAACTGGTCCCTTCCCTTATACTGAATATAAAATATTTTATCAAATGATAACTGCTTGGTTATCTAGAGACATATTTTACCTATAAGTTGTATTTTAACAATGATGTCAATCCTAAGCTGTTGCATTTTTTGCTTCAGTCTTATTTTAAAATAGGATCACAGTTTTCATGTGCTATTTCTAGGACCTCAAGGGCCAAAAGTTAGCCTTTGTTTCCATGCTCAGTTATTTGTTTCCTGCTATTGTTCAATTGTTCTGTGCCACTGTAGATACCAGTTCTGCTTGAGTGCTTCAATTTAAATTTTGAAGAAGTACTAAGCTGAAACCGTATATCCAAAAAGTTTGACATTATTTTCTTTATTTATGGTTGGCTACATAAATTCCATTAAGATGGTCTCCATTCCCAAATTCCTCTATATATTTCAAAACTTCCCAATTTTTCTTCTGTTTGTCTGCAATCTTTAAGGAAGTAGATTCCATTAATGCTCATTTTGTTGGAAACAAGATCCCCAGGATAACAAAGGTGTATTTACATTTGCCTCAATCAAAGGGGCAGTTTGGGTCTGACGCTATTATTGGGCAGCAAATATTAGGGCTGTGATATTTTGGCAACAGGCTGCTTTGTGGCTTAAAATGGAGACCAATTCTATAAACTTCTCCTCTTTCCCAGTCATTTTATTTTCCAAGCTTGACAAACCTGGCTACACTAGTATGTTAAAATGAGAAGGATTTGTCCCCTTGGAAGGAAGGCTGTAGCGCCCCGGGGGCCTTCTCACTGGTTCTTTTCCTGGGAGCAAGTTATTTACTACTCTGAACTCAAACTTGGTAAAACCATATAAAAAGGACTATAAAAACAGGAGTAAAAAATGACAGAGTTTATTCCAGATCAGGTCATTACAGGACAGAGAAAAAATGCTTAGAGCTTGCACAGCTGTGGTCTCAAAAATCACGTCCACGAGCGTCCGGCAAAGTTTGAGCCCCGAACAACGTCATTACCTGCTTCTTATACCTCATGGGTCTATGTGTTGCATCATGTTGATGTTGAGCTGGCCGTATCAGAAACTGACACGCCATCCATGTCTCGAACTTCATGCAGCTTGCTTCTATGCCTCAGGGTTATAGATAGCTATCCTCTATCAGACTGACTCCAAGATGTGCCCATATCCTGTGTACTCTTAAAGACACGAAGGCTGTCTTGATTAGATGACCTCCGTACACACCATGACATCCACAATGTGAAGGAAGGCCTCCTACTCTGTCTACTCTGGCAAACAAAGTAACAATGCAAATGATGTATAAAGTATAAACCTAACAAGTACACTCAGCCTTGTGGTGAAACACTGTTAGAATCCTGAATGAGCTCAGAAAGATTTTGGCAGTGCCAGACACCTCAGTAAAGACACCCATCTCTTTTAATTATGCCTTTCTTCCGTCATGGACGATGTGTCTGGACAGAAGGGCATGTTGTCAAATAGTAACCTTAATACTAAAAAAATAATAGCTTAATCAACAATCAACAAAAAAGATATGACTGGCCTTATACAGCCTCCTTCAGATATTTTCAGATTAGAAATTACATTCAATCTACAACTAGGCACATTGATCGTCTTTCCAGCTGAACAGGAGAACAATTAAGTTTTATATAGTCCTCTTGACTCCAGGGGCTTAATCTCTAAAATCATAAATCTCTTGATGATTGCTTCTCCGTGATCATTGTGAAGGTCAGGGACATCTGAAGCCATGATATGGGTGCAGAATTGACAGGGTCTATGTAGGGAAAAGTATGTTGAAAATTCCTGTTTTGTTAAAAGTAGATACCAAGGATTGCACTTAGTTTACATTATTCTAAAATCTGCCCTGTTTCTTACCTATTTTGAGGTATAACATCAGATGGCACATTGTCTCATACTTGTCCTGTTCCTCACTGACAAATCTCTGATGCAAAAATCTGAATGCAACTCCAGGGCCTATAAAAGGCCTCTCCATCCCTATGCAGGAGTAGCCATTTTTGGCATCTTATGGACAATGAAAGATCTCCCTGAATTGCTGTACGACCTCTGGAGGTGGAAATGGTTGCAGCCAAAAAGTGTATTCTCAAAGAATGGAATTGCCAACTGATTCCTGCTTCCAGATGTGAATCGTTGACATACTGTGATCTTTAAGGGATCACTCTATCAATCGATCTGACATTTCATCACTGCTTAAAAACCATTCCATGCCTTACCTTATGGAGGTTGAGGTTATCTGACTTGCTGGCGTTTTGGCCCAAACACACGATCACTTTCCCTTTGGTCTCCCATTGAGCATTGTATTTGTCTTACTGACCATTTACTGACCTCAGTCTATTTTATCCGTTTGGCTGTTAATGCATTTGTGAAGATTTTGAATGAAATTAATTAAAGAAAGATAAATATGAATATATAATACAGCATGTAATTGTCTGTGTTATGTAGCTATTCCTTACAGAAAGTCACTCAACTAATGAGTTAAGTTAGTAAAGCATTGCCTTAGGGATCCTGCTTTAAAACGAGGCTGCTGTAGTTCTTTTTTAGGCTATTCCATCCTGAATAAATAGGTCCCCATTAACCTTTGATATGCCTTGATAACTTCAAAGGCATGCTAATTTTCACCATAAATCATATTCCTTTCAAATTTAGTCCAGACCCCTTTGAACCACTCAGCCATAGTTTAGAAATACGTTCAACAAAAATTTCTCGCAAAGTTATGTATTTTATTTTGTTATTTCTTTCCATCATTCTTTGTAATTGTTTGCTTTATTTAATTTGTGTCTATGCAGAATGAGTTCCCTCTTTGTTGCCCATTTTACTGGAAAGTTCACAACACAGCTGTCACTTTCCAGTCCTCTACAACTCTTGCTCTCTTGCCTTCTCTCCCAGCTGGTGTATTAACAAGAGGTTCCTTGTTCTGGATAAGATGAGAGGGGCCCTTCATAGAACAAAGAGCGAAGACAACAGAAAGCTGGCACTTAATGAGAAATTTAAAATCAACCTTTCAGCCTAAATGTATCAAAGATAAATATATGCAAATGAGCAGCTTCAGAGTGAAGAAAAATGCATGAAATTGTCATGATCTAGGAAATCTAAGTTAAATCACAACACCAACAAGTTGGGAGACAGGTTTAGAATATTACTTTTAATAAGGAAAAAAAAAAGGCGCTTAGAGGGAAACTGAAACTGAGAAAGAGGAGACTTTTCTGGATCTTCAGTACTGTGAAGGAGATGAGAGTAAGTTGGTGGAGGAAAAAACTGAATATTCTATGGTTTGGTTTGCTTTTGGTCACAGGGAGATAAGATCCCGAGGGAGGACTGGGCATTGGAGGATGGTTTCTTGGCAAGGAGCTTGGCAGCTCTGAGTAGTTCTGGTGGCTTGAAAACATAACGGTGAGGATTTATGGATGGAATGAAAAAAACTGTTGCATCCAGACTTGAATAGGAAAAAAGAAGAGCTAGGAGTCCAGTCCAAAACCATGGAGGAATTCTGTAATGATTAGGAGAAGAGTGTGAATTACAAAGCCAAAGCTAGGAATGCTTTCTAGAAGCTGAGCAATAATATACTGGTGCTTTCCTCAGAGAAACACACAGCCAGAAACTCAAGACCTCCAAGTCGGGGGTCAGGAGGTGAACTGTGGGCCACAGTCTGAGACAATCTCAGTGGAAAGGCTGCTGAGAGGAAAGACATGGGCAAACTAGGAGTTTAGCTCTTTCTGAGGAAGACAGACGTTTAGAGAGATGACAGGGTTTGGACAATCTATTAATGATGCTTAGGATAACCATTGTATTATTAGAGATAGGAAGACCTGTAATAAAGTCCAATGGATTGTGGGACCAGGGCTGACTAGGAATGGCAGACGAGGCAGTGCTGACAGAGCATTGGGCTCTCTGCTCTCCAGCTACTCTTGGTAGCTGGAGAGCAGAATGGTGAGGAGGATGGATGAAAGCAAAAATTACTGTTGGATCTGAAGTTCTGCTGAATGAAAGAAGAGCTAGTAGTGCAGTCTAAAACCAGGGTTGTGTTCTGCAAGGAAGAGGAGAAAATGGTGAGTTACAAGACAAAAACTAGGAATGCTTTCCAGATGCGTTTCTAACCCTGTTTAACACTCGCAGATCAATAATATACTGGTGCTTTCCTCAGGGAAGACTCTCTATTAGACCTTCTTCCAGATGAGCTCCAGGAGTAGCCAATTACCTGTTCAGGTAGAAACTTTACACAAACCAACCTACACACACAGACCTAAAGTAACAGAGCTAACAGAAATGTTTATGCTTACAACTCAAGAATGAACAAAGCCTTTCTTTGAAGGTAACCCAAGCATAATTTATCTGACCTTATAAAATCAAAATTCACTGAATATTAAACATCCTGTGCATGTTTAAACTGTCCATCACAGTCTTGACCTTATTCTCTTAGATGCTGAAGTATGTATGTGCTGTACAGTATGTATGTATTTCACCGGCAAAACATTAAAGAAAAAAAACATTATAGTGCAGAGCATGTCACTTATTTCTTAAGTGCAAAAAAGCAGGTAGCAGAAGACAATGGAAGGCTATGAAACATAATGACGAATTATGCAAGTAAATATATGTTTAATACTACATACAGTTTGCTTGAAGGTTTACATACCTTCCCATTAAAGAAAATTATACATTTAAACTAGCAATTCAAATAACACTGTTAAAAGAAATGACAAATAAAAATGTACTAATTAATAATTGAGTAAAAAAAATTACTTTGAATTTAAATTTGAAAATATATTCTAAAAAAAACAGTCCCAGACAATTTCAAAAGCCCAGCTTATGAACAGTGAACCAAGATACGTGTCATCAGGTGCAGAAGTCTGACTTAACATTTCCTCTCTGTTTTACCGGCAGCTGTTTTTTTATTTCGTTAATGGAACGTTATGTAAACTTTCAAGCACAACTGTACTTTGAGAATGTGCAAGGTATAGTCACGCATACTATTATAGCTTGGGTATTAACAACTGCTTTTACATCCATGCAGCCATCTTTATTTCAACATTAGTCAATAGGTAACTGTGTAAAAGTGGCATTGCGGCTTTGGATGTTCCTTTTTTTATTTCCTCAATTTCAGAGGACATTCTGAGGAGACTCAAATGAAAAACTTTTTTTGTTTGTTTATCCCTGGTTTCTTATGTAATCCAGATTATTTTCACCTTCTTAGGATCCACACTGATACCTAAGATGACCCGCATTGTGTGTGCTTTGTCCACAAGACAAACACGATATATTGTTTTGGAATCAGGAACCACCATGAGAATCAGTCACATGGAAAGCTCAAGGTTGTGATGGGCTTTTGGTTCTAACTATTACACCCAGTGAATAGGTCACTTCATTACTATGAATATTATTGGTTTTATCTCACAGGTGGTCTTCTCTGCAAAGCACCTTTCACAATTATTAACACTCCCAATTGATAGGAAGGTACTTTTACTGTTAAGTGTTAGAAAACACGAGCATGATTTTTAAAACTCAAAGCCAAAATCTGAAAAGTGTGGAATAGTTTTGTACTTAGTTCCCTTAATCTCTTGCACCTGGTAAAAGCCTGTTCAGCCAACTATCAAAAGACATCAAAGTAGCAGATAGAGTCAACCAAAGAGTACTGTAGTCTTTTTGTAAATGCAATTGTTCAATCCATAATCAGATCATAAAAAGCCAAAAGCCATGTATTTACTTTTGAGAGGATTAGAAATTCACAGCCTAGGCAGGAAAATGTGTTTACTGGAAACTTTAAAGCCAATAAAAATGTCTAAAAATAAGTTTGTCTATCTTAAAATTGATGTGGAAAAATCTAAATAGAAAATATAACATCTAGAATAAGGATTGTTTAAGACTAAAATGCTTGCAGAAGTTGAACTTTAAACAGAATTAATGGGGGTGTCTGCAATGGTTAATTCAGGGCATATTTCAAATGATCGTATTTTCTGTTAAATGTTCAGACATAAATCGAAATAGGGATCAGCAAAAAAACTGAAACCAAATGTTCACAACCCATCTTCATGCAGTCTTACATTTGAAAAGAACAACTGATGAAAGCTAAAACCTCTAGAGTTGCAGATCTTGTAGAGACATACCACAAAACATAACGTAATTGCAAGAATACTCTCTAGCCTGTTGTGTTTTGTTTGTACTTTGAAAAAAATGCATAAATTATAAACACAAAAGATTTTCCTATAAAGTGTTCAATAACTGCTACTTTTTGCTGCCCTATTATCCAAAAGCCAGCCTAAACGCAGTTAATTGTGAACTTTTTAGATGACTGAGTTTAGAAAAATTTGTGGTCTGCAATGCTGTAGAGCATTGTATTACCAACATATGACTCTGGCTCGCACTGATTAAAAAAGTCAAGTCTATAAAAAATTATATTGAGAGACTATCCAAATACAGAAACAATTCTGAAAACCATTTCATGAATATCTTTTGCCCTTTTTAAATTCTAGCCATAATATTCTATATCATTGTTATGTCTGAGCATTAATATCTACATGAAAAATGTGGTAAAAGATTGTTTTACTTTGCTGAATATTTGAGCTTACTTTGTGAGATAAGATGATATTCAGGTTTGAAAGCAAATTCCACCAAGGATGCAGACGTCAGGACTTTCAATCAGGAAATAAAAAACAAGCTCTGTGAGAACGGATCAGTTTTCTGTTTGTGGTATAAACAAAGCCTAACCTTTAAATGTCAGCAGAAACAGTCCAGTGATCTTACTGAAGGAATGGTGGTATAATAGGTTCCTACAAAGTAACTGATGTCCTTTTTCCAACTGGGGGAATTTGAGCAGTGGACTGTTATCTTACAGACTGACAAGGTCCTATTTGGATTCTAATCTAATTATTCGACAGGATACTTTGGTTGAAGAACATGGCTGATTCTGCTTTTCCATTACCACCAGACTCCTTTTGTCCACTATGTGCTGATGGACTAAGAGATCCAGTCACCATTCCTTGTGGTGACACTTACTGCCTGGAGTGTATCAAGATCTACTGGGATCAGTTCGATCATATGGGTGTGTACAGCTGTCCTCAATGCCGTGCAACTTTCACGCCGCGACCTGTCCTGAGACGCAATGTGCCAGATGTTCAGCACGAACATGAGCCCCGCCAGCAGCTTCCAGAGCTGACTCCCTTTCCTTACATGCACCGTGAATCCTACTGCGACTTTTGCGTTGGCCGCCGCAACAGGGCCGTCAAGTCATGCCTCATGTGTCTGGCCTACTACTGCGAAACTCATGTCAAGCCTCATTATGAATCCTCTACATTCAAGAGGCACAAACTAGTGGATGAGACGGGTCACCTTGACAGGAAGATCTGCCCCCAGCATGAGAAAGGCCTGGAGCTGTTCTGTCGGTCCGACCAGATGTGCATCTGTGTGCTGTGTACTGTCAGGGAGCACCGCAGCCACAATATTGCCTCAGCAGAAGAAGAGCGTATTGATAAACAAGTAAGTTCTAGCAATGTTGTCTGACCAGTACCTTTGAGTGTGATGCATTAGCATCTCTAAATTAGATTTAGCCAACATGATCAAACAATTGAAGTCTTTTTGGTGCCTGTTATGAGGATGCATCTGTAGAGGAGATCAATCTATGGTGAAGCAATGAAAAAAACTGTATTTACCATTAAAAATAAAGGATGACATACACTGTTGTTTGCCCTTTTCAGGCCATTTCGCCAGTCATTCAAAAATGTTTTCGATCGGGCCAAGTATCTGCCTCATCATACATCCTGCGTTGTATATTTTACGTGGTAACGAGGGCACATTAGCCTCTCAAAACCACCTCCCGATCAGGAATTGTAAGGTTGGGACAAAAATCAAACATCTTTGCGATTCGGTCAGCCCTCGTGAGGTGTTCATGAGCTAATCCTGCTGTTGATGCAGAGCTATTAGTGACTACAATATGATTTAGCAAACGATTTAACAAACGATTTAACAAACTTGCACAAACTTGCGCAGACTGCGCATGTGCAAACAAGGGCATTCTTCTTCAACAGGTCTGATGTGTGGTTTTTGGATGTACAGTGTGAGCAGTTAGATCCCATCAGAGCATCGGGCCGTACAGTGTAAGATCATACATCATGAGTTCTGAACTTTTAAACCCTTCGATTTCATCGTATAGTTTGAGCTGTGACTGAGTACAAAGTTTGAAAATATTGTGTAGTCTATGCCCAGCCTAACTGTTATGAACAGTTATAAAAATGTGATAACATCTAGAGAATGGTTCTTTTTTTTAAATGCTTTCTACTAAAGATGGTAAAGGAGAATAATGACAAAGGGATACAGAAGTTAAGACTAATCTTCATCTAGTATTACACTCTGTTTTTCATCTTATTGTATTTTTACTTCATAACTAGACATTTGGCTCCTTGTTAGAAAAAGCGTCTAAACAATTTGCAAATAATTTATTGATGTTCAGACTTGATTTTATTGATTTGTTGAAAATGTACCCGTTTTTATGTCTTAAATTGAATTTGAGAATTTTTGTAGACAACTGAATATACTCTCCTTTAGGCAATTTTGATTTGAACAACAGAAAAGCCTCAAAGCTCAAAGTCTATTGTCCCTCTACAGAATCAAATCAAGTTGTTATTAACTTTGGTTTTTGCTTTTGGCATATTTGCATTGTATACAGAATTTACTTTAACATTCTTATGTTTTCTGTTTTATTTTATATTTAGATGTAAGCTTAGCTCGAATGACTTTTAGACCATACAATTTAGTTAGGTCTAAACTCAGACAAATGAAATTCTAATCCAATCCCTTCATTTATATAGGGCTTATTCACAACACCTTATATCTCAAGGCACTTTAAAGAGTAAATTTAATCAGCTTTTATAGATAGATTGGTTAGGATTGATTTAGATAATTTAATTATAAATAATAAATTTACAAGATAATTTATTATATTTTATCATTATATATATTTTTGGAAAAAAAAAATGCCAGGAACTATAAATTTATGGTCATATGTGTATATTACTGATTTTTTATTTATTTTTTCTTACTATTTTTTCAAGGCTGCACTTTAAAAAAAATGAAATTGTCCAGAGAGCTGTTCTAAACAATTTATTTTGTTTTACTCTTGCGTAAAAAAAATCACAAATAAATCTCTCTAATTCTAAGTCTAAGAAGTGTTCTGTCTAAGAGGTGAGGAACATCCAAGAATCCAAGTAGGTTTAGGATTGCTTTTAGGCCTCAATAAAATATGTTTGTTGAATTTGTAACTGTAAAGCTATTAATATGTTATTGGTTAGATCAGTACAGAGGTGGGTTTGATGCTACTAAGGTTATAAAGCTGCTCAAAACTCTTAAAAGTAAAAGGTTTGCAAAGGTTGTGCTGTTGAAAA
>NW_015151398.1:254537-259329 GCF_000732505.1 Cyprinodon variegatus | reverse complement strand
CAGGAAATAAAATTTGTGATTTTCTTTTCAGAATTCTGCTCAGCGTGCACAGACGGAAAGTGATAAAACCTTCCATGAAATGCTGCAGGCAGTCGAGCGTTGGAAATCTGAAATCAATCAGATGATAATGGCCAACATGCAGTCAGCCATGAATCAGGCTGAAGGCTATGTTGAGCGCCTTGAACAGGAGATTATGGAGCTGCAGCGCCGAGATGCTGAGCTACGACAGATCCTGGAAACAGAAGACAACATTCATTTTTTGCAGGTTTCAGTTGATCATTCATATCTGTTTGATGGTGTATCTCATAGAGCTTTGGTTCCACACCCTTGTCCTCCTCAGGGACCCCTGCCCTGCATGTTTTAGATATGTCTCTGATATCTCTCTGTGTCAAGGACTCTTCTTCTCATAATCTATTCTTTTCTGGAGTGATGCAACTAGGAAACACCTAAAACATGCAGGACAGCGGTCCTAGGAACAGGGTTGGGAAGCACTCTCATAGAATACTCCTAAAAACTATATAATCAAATCAAATATTCTTTTATGCTGAGTTCCATTACACTTGTACTGTTACTGGAAAGTTGGAATGAAGAAACCGCTGAAAGTTTTTTTTATATCAGTTCTATGCTTCACCTTTTGTTATTATTTGTACATGACCACTGATGTCACTGTTACAACGTTTAAATGTACCACAGAGTAGCAAATATTGTGAATGTGGAAGTTAATTATGGTCCTATTGCCCGGATTTTGCAACTTGTAATTTCAATATCTGTGGATGTTTGGGTCTAATTTTCCTACTCCTAGGACAGAAATGCCTACTTCCAAATAAAAATGTAATGTAGCACTAGGCCACTGTAAGAAAATACTGTATTTACTTTTAGAATTTAAAAAATTAAAATGCTAATGCTAATCAGTCCGAAGTTTACTTTCCATTTTCATATTGGCTACATTTCAGTGTACAAAGTTATTTAGGGGTTAAAACTGGGTCTTGAAGACCGAGGTTACCATTAACTGCATTTGAGTTTTATTTCAGATATCTTGATGGAAGTCTTTCTCGATGTACAGAATTTTCCAACACTATGCGTCCCTCCCGAGGCCATGGTACCTAAGGTCCTGATCAATCCTCAGTTCTCCTTTGGAGAAATAAGCAGAACAGCAATAGAGATGAAAGAAAATCTTGATGACATCTGTAAAAAGGAACTGAGCAAGATCTCCAAGACAGGTACGATTCTACAAAGAATATGGCTGAAAAATCAGATAACTTACAGTACATAAACTCATGTGACAGGTCAAACTAATGTAAACATTCATCACAGTCAGTGAAACACCTGTGTACATACTTTTGCCAAGAAATGGGGAAAAACGTTTGAAAGGTAAGGCTTAAGTAACTCAGCAATATTTGCCAATTTATGAGCAAAAACATGACTGGTCAAATAACAGTTTTTTTTATTTATTTTTTTTTTTTACAAACAGTTCCTTCCAAGGTTGATTTTCAGGAGCCAAAATCCAGATCAGACTTCTTGAGATGTAAGTAGGGGGTCTTCATGATTCGGTCACAAAAACTGAGATGATAATGCAAAGCTAAGACAAACCTCAATTACAAAAATAAACACTTCAGATTTGACTCGTGAATGTCAATTATTACACTAAGATCATTTGACTAAATTAGTATTGTATGTTCTAAGTTACTTTTCAGTTTACAAATGCCTGATTGTTAAGGTAGTATCCATTACAGTACTTACAAAAATATGCTGTTAGTATATTAATTTTGATCAGCTTTTTCTAACGCACATTTTAAAGTATCAAATTAGTAAAAAAATTGATGCAAGCAATATAATTTGTTCCCTAAAATTCGCGAGACATTACAAGTTTTTATGCTCACTTCAGATGCTTTTTTGGCTTTTGTGAAAAACGATGGATGTGCAAAACGGGAAATGGAAACACTTTTTTTGGATCAGTGACAAACTTTTACACCACATGACTGATCAGCTGTTTCTGCTGTTCTCTTCGGCGAAAGTCCTGTTATACGTGAAAACATGGTTGGAAGCAAAATCCCCATTTCTGGGTGAGATTTTAACAGAAGAACATCTTGCTTGATAGCAATACATTGGTTAAAACTTGCTCCTGTTGCTGATCCGTGGTCGGTGCTTGATTGCACCCTCTACTTCCTGTTTTATACAGCCGCACATGACGACGATGCATCACGACATCAACGTTGTGGTGCTTGGTTGATTCACATCGAACCAAATGGAAACATCTCACGTTCATCTCTCACTTTCACGTTTTTTTTATTTTAAAAGTTAGCTTAAAATTGAAATTTTAGTTGGATGGAAACAGGGCTAGTGGTTTAGGACATCTTGTTAATGTTTGTTAAAGACTTCCTAATGATAAGCAAAGAAAAGCTGCTTTAAATGAACGATGAGCAAAATACATTTAGGACATTTTTTGTTCTCTCTGTTAAGCAAGAATCAATACACAAACTCTCTCGTGTCTATTTGTTCTTGAAAAAGCACTTCCTGTTTGATCTATTAAGAAACTTGACCGCGGTGATTAGGTAATTCTTATTTAATTCTATAAGTTCTTTAAACAGGAAAACATTATTTTATTTTCACTGCTGTAGAAACAGTGCTTCTTGACCTTTAAAAATAATTCAAAGTAGTTAGGACTAAACATTCTACATATCAAAATAAATGTGTAATGATTAAAGATAAAGCATAAAGTTTATATATAAGTATATTCATCCTTTGTCTTTAGTTGATAAGTTCTGTTTAAGAAAATCTGTGGTTTAGGCTAAGAAGATATTAAAAATCTGATATGAGACTTTACATTTATTAGAAATTAGCTGCACTTAGACCAAAAAACTTGGGTTTTTACTTTGACCTGCTCTTTAAAGACCAAGGGTTTGGCTCGAGCTTTGGGGCAAAAGACATGAGGTTTGAATTCAATTTATAAAATAAGACTCGTGAACATCTCTGATAAAAAATATTTTAGTGTCAATGAAAAGAACATCCATTTAAAACAATGCAATTATGTAATGTCAGTTGAAGATGTTATTGCAGATGAGCATGAAGAAATGTGCTGTTGATTTCTTTTTTAGATGCCTGCAAGCTTTCCTTCGATCCAAACACTGTCTACAAGGAACTTGTGTTGTCAGATGGGAATCAGAGAGTCACCCGAAAGAAAACAACCCAGTTTTATCCAGACCACCCAGAACGATTTGATGGCTTTTCCCAGGTGCTGTGCAAGGAGGCTCTTTCTGGTTTCAGGTTCTACTGGGAGGCAGAGTGGAATGGGGAGTTCTCCATAGGTGTAGCCTACAAGAGCATCAGTCGGAAGGGCAAGAATTCACACAGCCTTCTGGGCTATAATGACAAGTCATGGAGTCTTCTGTGCTCTGATTCAGGGTACTCAGCCTGGCACAACAAAGCAGACAAAGATCTCCCCAGTGCTCCAAGGGCCACAAGAATAGGTGTGTACCTGGACTATGCAGGCAACACTTTGGCCTTCTATTCAATATCGAATTCAATGGAGCTCATCCACAGATTCAGAGCTCAGTTCAGTGAGCCTCTGTATGCTGGGTTTGGGGTTGGCTCCTCTGTTACACTTTGCCAGTTGAAGCAGAACTCTATGCCTTATACTTAAACAAAGATCAATGTTTAATTTTTCTGTGCAAATCTTACTGTAATGATATTCAATATTGCTCGAAAAATTATTCATGATATGTAAAATATTATCTATCAGATTAAGAGATTTAGAATATGAAAAATGTTATCACCTTAATAGACACTTAAACCTTTTAACCAAAGTCAGTTATCTATTCAATATATATTAACTTTTTATTTAAACAGTAGAATAATTTTGCTACCTGCCAAATGTAAGTAGTAAGTAAAGTATACTCTTTTTAACCCTAAATGAAACAAGAATCAACTTATTTTACCTGCTGTTTATTATAGAAGAAATGCTGTACAGTGTAAATGACTGTAATTTTTATTTGTAGTTGTTTGATGTGGCTAGAAATGCAACAACAAAATAAAGGAGAATTATCTTAATAAATAAAATGGATTCAGTTCCTAACCTTTTACATTCAAAATGGGTTTAAGGTTAAAATCTATTTAGTCATGATCCCAGTACAATGCTTTGTCACTGCATCTCTATAAATATTTCTTTGTATATTTTAACACTGCTCATTTTCATTTTAATCAGTATATTACTTCATCAGTGATAATGTTCAATGTGTGGATAAAATATCTACAGAAATCATTTATGAATTCCATGTTTTTTGTTCAGAAAAAATCATTTATGAACTGTATTGAGAGATTATTGTCTAACTATACTTGTACATTTAAATAAAAATATTAAAACTGAGATTACAAGGCCTTAATTGCTCATTAATTTCTTGTTGTTTTGTATCTCACAAATCAGAGCAGGACTGTGTGATTTTATTAAATTTTTTACAGAGAGTTTCTTTGTCATTAAAGCCTTTTAGATTTATTCACTTGAAATAAAAACAAACCGGTTTGTTAGTAATTGATGTTAGTTTTACTTTTTACAACATAGGAGAAACAAACCTGCATACATGGCCCAAAATGTGGCCATTATCACATGTGATGAAAAGATGTAAGCATATAAGCAATATCAAGATAAAATACAGAACATATCTCTCTCAATGAAAAATTTACACCATTTAGGTTTTAAGCAGCGCACTATTTAGTTTTTCTGGACACAGCAAACTGGCAAACGCTTCACTGTAATTACCTCATTTCAACAAATAGCTCTATTTGAATGGTACTTTTC
>NW_015151398.1:252640-254438 GCF_000732505.1 Cyprinodon variegatus | reverse complement strand
GATTTAGCTATTAAATTCAGTTTTTATGGCTCTGGGGCAGATATTTGATGTTTTTAATAGTTTACAACTGAGACGAAAATGAATTGTGCACAATATCAAAAGGCATTTATTTGCTTTAATTGTTATTTTATTCAAAGATAATCTTTTAATCCCCACTTGGTAGATAACAATTGAGTTAGTTATGTTGAAATGGTCTTCATCGATCAAAATCTTTGTTTTGAGCTCTCAGTTTACCTATTAGTCTATGTTCCTACCCTCATCTATGGTCATGAAATCTGGATCAAGAACGAGATGCAAAAAAAAGTCAATTAGCCTCCTCCACAGGGTGGCCAGGTACTTCCTTAGGGCTAGGGTGAGGAGTTTGGTTATCTGGGAGGATGTTGGAGTTTATCTTCTTATCCTGAACATAGTGAGGAGTCAGCTGAGATGGCCTACACCTGTTTCAGAAGTCCCCCAAACCCCAGGGATGTCCCAACTCCTGGCTCAGCTTTATCACAACTTCACTTGTATCAGATTAGCTGAGGCAGGGATTTAAAGAAAATATTAAAATTATAACTTTTAATGAAAGCTTAAAGAGGAATGTTTTTTTTTTACATTGGCCCCTTGATTTTTCGTTATTACATCATGTTCTACTCACCTATATGAGTTTTGTGTCATTTGGATTCATCTGTACATTGAAATGTGTCATCTGAAGATATTCCGTTATATCCAAGTAACGTCTTCCTATGGGCAACGACTTGAAGGCACAAACTAAACTGTTCATAATTTATCATTTATGGTACATACGCCAGCATCCATAACATGTACAGTAGGCGAATCACTGACCCCCAGACATCCGCGGTTATACTTTGTATATTTATATCATTTAAAACAATGCGGCGCGTGTATGACGTCATCTGTGTGCCGGACTGGAGTTGTGACAGGAAGCCCGGGCCACAGGCGGCTACGCTCTACCCCTTTTATTCATTCGGCTAGCTAATCTGAAATGTTCAATTCCATTTCTAGAGCGAGATTATCTGTGGTAGTAGCACTAGACATCTTCCAGGCTTGTGAGTAAAACTAGCAGCAGTTCAGTGGACAGGATGAATGAATGGTAGCCAGCGGCGTGGATGACGTCGTACACACTCCGCTTTGTTTTTAAAGGATATAAATATAAAAAATATAACCGCGGATGTCTGGGGGACAGTGATTCGCCTACATGTTATGAATGCTGGCGTACTATAAAGAATATAGTATGAACAGTTTAGTTTGTGCCTTCAAGTCTTTGCCCATAGGAAGACATTACTTGGATATAACCTAACAGAATATCTTCAGAACGGCTCCAAATGACACAAAACTATAAGGGTGAGTAGAACATGATGTAATAACTGAAAATCAAGGGCCAAATGTAAAAGAAAATGGCGTTCCCCTTTAAAGTCTGCTTAGAAGTAAAACATTTAAAGATTGGATTAAGCTTTTTTTTCATTTATTTCACCAAACAAGTTAAGCTAGATTTGTTTAAAATTGTCGTTTTGAACTGGGCAGTTTTTAAAAAAGACCGGAAATTAAGAGAGGAAGTGTCTCAGTCATGAGACGTAGAAAGAGTTTCTGTTCACCAGTTTAAGTCCAGTTAGTTGATTGCTCTGATGAAGAGGACTGCACTGTTAAGCAATATACAGCTATGTGGAACAGAAAGCAGTGGGACCTTACGCTTTTCACTGGTTTTCTCTGTAAGATCATGTTTTTTGTATTCTCTATATTCTTTTCTTGAATTTCAAATTTATCATATTTTACAAACATTTTGTAAAATATAAAAGTT
>NW_015151398.1:249213-250731 GCF_000732505.1 Cyprinodon variegatus | reverse complement strand
GTTTCTCATACCATCTGCTGCTATCTAATTTGTTGCTTCACCAAATTACCTCAGACGTTTCTGCCGAATCTCCCTCCTTTTCCCATAGATTAAATAGGAGAGGCCTTTGATCAATAATGTGTAGAACTAAACCTGATGGCTGCAAGTTATCAGTCTGCCTCCACAGGTTAATGCTGTACTTTAATCACATAATCTCTTTAAAACTCTTGATACTCCAAAATGTTTGCTTACATTCACAAACTGACAGTGGTAATCATGCCCGGGCAATGCTCTATTTTATTGTTATAGGGTTGGAGATTAGACCACTCTGGTATGATCATCTCAAGAAATGTAACATTTGGCAAACAGACAGGACTACAAAGTTAACAGTGCATTTAATTGGTAGCTAAAGCATCAACCAACCCAGTGATATTACCACAAAACATGGTGGCACATTTGCCAAAAAAACTAAATCTAAAAAACTGCTATTTTTTCTTTTATCTTTATATTTAACACATTTGTAATATAATCATTCATAATAGAAAGACACAATCTCAAGAATTGCTGTAAATTAGTTAGTTCATTTCAACTTTAAACTCTTGAGCAATGGGAGCAGACGGCATAATTTTTAATGACATGAAAAAAAACAGCAAAGTCACAAATAGTGAATTAAATTTGATTATTTGTAGGGAAAAAAATTGGAATTGGGCAATTCAGACTGCACAGGACCTTTATACTGTCCACACATTCTAAAGCCTCCCTGTGAGGAGGACCTTATAGTCTGCTTCAGTTTTCCTAGATCTCTTGTTGTGCATTATGATCTCCTTATGGTGCATTCACACAAAACACGATCTGGGCATCAAAAATGCTTAAATGGCGAACTTTGGACGCTGGGTCAAACACTTGCTTGGCGTTCTGGTTGCTTATCTGCTCTGTTCTGTTGCTTCAAGCAAAAGAACAGCTTATTTACTTTGATGAGTTGCAAAAAAACAAGTTTTTTTTTTGGAAAAAAAAAAAACTCAAAACATAATCTGTGCAGTCAGTTCATCGAGATTATGATCCTACTAAAATATGCATTTCCTGTTAGGTGCGCCAGACTTCTGGTCACCCACCGGCATACCAATGGGTGGTTGTGCTGGAAATCCGCACTGAATACTCTCTGCAGCGGCCAGCCTGAGGGGTATCTCCCACTGCTGTTTGATTGGGAAAACATACAAAGCAACACAGCTACAGACTATGAACCAATATTGACTGCCTGCCGCAACCAATATTTAAATCCAGGTCCGCTGCATGGTAGTCAAAAACCTACATTGCTGCACCATGGGGATTGTGCAGCGATATTAAATATATCCTGGGAAAGAATTTTTTAAGTTAATTCCATTCACATCTGGGATAATCAGATGTTTAAGCTCATAAAGTCCAACTAGAAAGGTTATATTTCACCACAACACTGTGCTTATGTTATAGTTTATGTGCTCCTTGTTTTGACTGTGTTTTATTTCTCTTCAATTCACAGGGAAACAGTTTAGGCCAAACATT
>NW_015151398.1:246618-248214 GCF_000732505.1 Cyprinodon variegatus | reverse complement strand
AGATGCTTTACAAAAAGCTTTTAAAATTCTAAAATTTTCAAACATATTATTCACCAGAGCTTTCTTTTTGTTTAAACCATGTAAACACAAAATTAATGTCGGCATTGGTGTATCTACGGTGTATTCACTTGTATGTATGGTGAGTTCACTGATCAGAAAATTATAGATTTGACTAAATAGAATATTCCATGGATGTTTTTTTTTTTTTTCGAAAAGAACGAAAAGCTTCGACGGTCCTGGGCTAAAACCCATGATGGAATATAAAGGATTTGAAAGCCCACTGGTCTTATAGCAGTGAATTTGTCCAGTTATATATTGATATAATACTAGCTACAGATTGTAAACAGTTAATCACAGCGATCTCTAAAATAAACATGTCTGAATTAGATGTTTGCCATCCTAGAGGTAAGTAACAACGAAAAGTACTATAAATTCAAGCTATGACTAACAGTATCCCAAGAAGGTCTGAAATGGTGCACCAAAAAGATAAACGGCATGTTTTCTTTTTAACCATTATAATGTGGAAAAGACTGTATTTTTAAGTTGGGTATTTCTTCTTAAAACAAACAAACTAAAAGCCAATTATTCACTTTTTCTAATTTTATTCTGAATTAGAAATAACATACATAGATGTGTTTCTGCTCTAACTTTGTATTTCCTCTTTGAATTTCCCCAAACATAAGTTGCTGTGGTTTCTCATACCATCTGCTGCCATCTAATTTGTCTCCACAGGTTAATGCTGTACTTTAATCACATAATCTCTTTAAAACTCTTGATACTCCAAATATTTTTCTTGCTTTCACAAACTGACAGTGGTAATCATGCCAGGGTAATGTTCCACTGTGACCACTCTGGTATGATCTTCTCAAGAAATTTAACATTTGGCAAACAGACAGGACTACAAAGTTACCAGTGCATTCAACTGGTAGCTAAAGCATCAACCAACCTAGTGATATTACCACTAGAACATGGTGGCACATTTGCCAAAAAAAATCATAAAAAAGGGCAATTTTTTTCTTTTATGTTTATATTTATTACATTTTCAATATAATCATTGATAATAGAAGGACACAATCTCAATAATTGCTGTACTGTAAATTAGTTTGGGTAACTGTTTCAATTCAACTTTAAACTCTTGAGCAATGGGAGCAGACGGCATCATGTTTAATGACATGAAAAAAAAAACAGCATAGTCACAAATACTGAATTAAATTAGATCATTTGTTTGGAAAAAAAGATTGAATTGGGCAATTCAGACTGCACAGGACCTTTATACTGCCAACACATTCTAACGCCTCCCTGTGAGGAGGACCTTATAGTCTGCTTCAGTTTTCCTTGATCTCTTGTTGTGCATTATGATCTCCTTATGGTGCATTCACACAAAACACAATCTGGGCATTAAAAATGCTTAAATGGCAAACTTTGGACACTGGGTCAAACACTAGTCTGTTTCGTTGAAAATTCGACGTTCGGGTTGCTTAGCATTCTGGTTGCTTATCTGCTCTGTTCTGTTGCTTCAAGCAAAAGAACAGCTTATTTACTTTGATGAGTTGCAAAAAAACACGTTTTTTAACGTAAAAAAAAAAACTCAAAACA
>NW_015151398.1:245404-246170 GCF_000732505.1 Cyprinodon variegatus | reverse complement strand
AGCTTATTTACTTTGATGAGTTGCAAAAAAACACGTTTTTTAACGTTAAAAAAAAACTCAAAACATTATCTGTGCAGTCAGTTCATCAGGATTATGATCCAACTAGAATATGCAGTTCTTGTTAGGTGCACCAGACTTCTGGTCACCCACCAGCATACTGATGAGTGGCAGTGCTGTAAATCCGCACTGAATACTCTCTGCAACGGCCAGCCTGAGGGGGAATTCCCACTGCTGTTAGATTGGGAAAACATACAAAGCAACACAGCTACAGACTATGAAACAATATTGACTGCCTGCCGCAACCAATATTTAAATCCAGGTCTGCTGCATGGTAGTCGAAAACCTACATTGCTACACCATGGGGATTTTGTACCAATATTAAATATATCCTGGGAAACATTTTTACCAAGTTAACTCCATTCACATCTGGGATAATCAGATGGTTAAGCTCATAAAGTCCAACTAGAAAGGTTATATTTCAACAACACTGTGCTTATGTTCAGGGGGAGATTTACCATTAGGCAAAACTAGGCAGTTGCCTAGGGCCCCACGTTCCTGGGGGGCTCCATATAACTCTGTTTACATGTATGATTAAAACAACTATTCCATATTTGTGCACATTATGTTTTGATAAAAATCCATATAAAGGCACCAAACTCTGCTCTCCAGAGCAAGTAGATTGGTAACCCCGCCTCCTGCTCTCCTCTATCTTGTCTGCTGTCATGATTCATGCAGCTATCATTTCATCCAAATGAAAAATGGAGAA
>NW_015151398.1:240144-244190 GCF_000732505.1 Cyprinodon variegatus | reverse complement strand
CTTAATATTTTAAATGATAACCTATTGACCTGTTTTGTTTGGTGGCCCCATGAAAAACCAGTGCCCTCACCCTGCCCCTCCTGTTAAATTTTGTATAGAAATTTCACTGCTGTGTAGGATATGATTATCAATTTATTTCAGTGGGACAAACTGTAACAGAATTCTAGCTTTTAGGAGTTGGAACAAATGTTACAGGTTGTGAGAAATAAATTGCTTCATTATTGTCTTTTCTAGCATGATCTCTGCTGCTGGTGGTGTCCTCCATAGTCAGTGGAATCCTGCTGCTGATTCTGTTGGTCTTTATAGCAGTCTGCCAGGCCTGCAGAAGGAAAGTTTGCACTAAACAACCAATAGCACCTGACCAAAATCAAGGTCTGTATTCAGCAAGAGATACAGGTTATCTCATATTTGCTAAACTCATTGCTGTCTTGCTTTTTTAAATTCAAACATTATTACATTTTACTTTAGTACCTGTCCAGCAGATCAGCATAGAAGACCATGAGAATGATTCCTACGACTATGAGAACATTGAAATGATACTCTCAACAAACAAACAAAAGATGGACAGAGATTCAACCAGTGATGATCATGATTATGAGGAAGTTGACAGCACTGATGATGAGGAAAGTGACTATGTGAATGTTTCTGCTTAATACAATATAGTTTAAATATATTTTGATAAATATACAACTCTCTTTCTTAGTCTGTTTCTACAATAGTATATAGCAATATTTACCGGCTCAAGAAAAATAGATAGGTTTAGCAATTCATTTACTAATTGTGTGTTTTGCTTTGCTCATATTGTTTATTATATTGTACTGTATTCGCATCTAAAACTGAACTGTATGTTTTCAATATTGTGCTTTCTATTTGTAGAACAGCACTTGTAGAATGTGTGTCCTCACTACATTTACTAGAGTATAAAGACAGTTTTGTGTAGGATAGTCTTGACGATCTTCTTTCCACCTTTTTCCTGATTCAGAAATAAATCCTGATTTATAAAACCATGTGCACACATACAATCAAGCAATTTAACTTTATAGATAAAAGCTGTGTTTCTAAGTTTGCTTCCACTTCAGATTTACATTCAACCATAAAAGATACATGCAAAGCAAACATGATATCATTGTGTATTTAAATGAGCCAGCAGATAAATCCTTTTTAATGTATACTTTTTTTAACCCAGTTCCTTTTTTCATGAAGAAGAGTGCTAAGGCTGATGCTGCGTGCACAATCTGTCTGCAGAAGTAAGTGCAAACCCCAACCATTAAGTTTCCAAATAAGGTAATGACAAATTTCACAAGTGACCCTACACAAATAATTCTCATAATAGAGCAGCAGCTTTAAGTGTGAATTTCCTATCTAGCTGATTTGCAAGTTGTCACATCTCTGTGAACACAGGATGTCCACAGAGAAGTACAACATGAACTTGGAAGCCCAGCTAAAAGCTGGCTGCAGGATGTCACAGATACGTATGCAATGAGCAGTAACTTATAACTAGAATGAAACATTTAAAAGAAATCAAGCTCCAATATTACCAATGGTAAGCAAAGAGGGTGTGTAAAAAAACACAGTTTAACTTAGGTAGTGGCCTGTCAGACTCTTTCATTTTCTCTGGCACCCTCCCCGATCTGACCAGTGATGATACGTTTAGCCGCATGTCATTATTCAGCTACTGGTTGTCAGGTGGGGTCCTGAAAATGATTTGGGCTACACTGATGATCGGTTATCTTTTTGGGGAAAACCTGGTCTGATTTGGAAAGACGGCAACAATCCCACTTTGGATGGTGCGGCTCTTCTTTCTAGGAATCTAGTCAAATCTATTAGTCTTCCAAAACCCTGACAGTCCAGGGCGCACACCAGTAAGAAGAGTCATAATTACGCCTCCCTGCAACTTCTCTACTGTTACCCACTCGTTACTCCATGCAGACAGTGTCATGTTCACAACTAAAATCAAATGAATTAGAAAAGAATCCCAAATGAGTAAGTCATGATAACCTAGTTAAAGTTAAAATGACTCCAATCGGGGGGGAAAGTGATACCTATTAAATCTGCTTTATCATAAGATTTCTTTCTTCGAAAGGTCTTTTATTTAATTATTTGATTTCTGATAATCAAATATATTTGTAGTTAAATGAGCCAAATCCCTAAATTTATTTGCATTTCCTGGAGCAGCAACAAACTCTCAGTTTGAGTTCCTGATTACTCCAAAGCCAATTGATAATTACAACTGTTTCGAACATTTAACACTTAGTTTCCCTCATCCAAATTGCAAAGCAACAAAACCTCTTCTATTTGTAACTTTGCATCGCCCACCAGGTCCTTATTCTGAATTTTTAGATCAGTTTTTTGAGAAATCCTATCTGATGTTAAAGAAATGATCCACCGGTGACTGGATTATTAGTTAATTCCTTCCACCTGCTTAGCTCTATCCAGTTTCATCTGCCCTCATCTGAGCCACCTGTTCCAACTCCTATTTATGCTGCCTGTATCAACCCGTCAGTCCCAGAATATTCCAGATGTGTGTGAGACTAACTCTAGCGTTCCTGGGTGTTTCTTATTACCCGATTCTATGAAGTTAGTGCCTCTGGACTTCCGAGTTTTGTTTGCCCCTTTTCTGCTCTGTTTGCCTGATTTGTTTTGGGACTGTTTCCTGGATTCTGCCTGCTTACAACCTTGGCTCTGTCTTCTGACCCCGCCGTGGATTCTCCTTCAGTACCTCTTCAGCTCTATGATGTTCTTGCCGGGAGACCTGCTCCTGCTACGACTCTGGCTTTAGATTCTCCCTATGGATACTTCTGCCTTTCCGCATCTGCTGGCTTCTGCTCATAAGTCTGCTCTGCTTCTCTCCTGGAATCTGGGGGCGGCTTCCGCCGCATGCTGTGGAGAGACAATCCTTCAGAATTCCACTCCTTCCTCTGGGCTCAGACTGAACTCTTAGCCAGGTTAGTGACTTACATGCTGGTTATCGTTGCCCATCTGAGTTTCGTAGTCACTAAACTGAGTTCCCACCTCTTAAGAGTTTTCAGAGTTCCTGCCCCAGCTGTTAAGCCACTGTAACCGGAGCAGTTCATAAATGCTTGGTTGTTAAAAAACACTGATCCGTCTGCTTGTATTCTGGGTCGTACATTCTGAGAAAAAAAAAAAACATTTCCTTACAACCCTGTCCCCTCTGACCCCTTTTTAGTAACCTACAAAATTACATTTACAGAGTTCTCCACCCCCAAAAGGTTTTACTTTAGCAGATCATTATCAGATAATGTAGCTATAAATTTAAAGAATCTGTTACACTTTTATCTCAAATTGATGATTTAATTGATGGGGTTACTAGTTACTTCCCTACTGCCTTAGACAACGTAGCACCTTTAAAAATAGAAAGCTGACTCCTTCATTTAATACAGAGCTGTGCATTTTGAAGCAAAATGAAACTTGAGGAAAAATGGTGCTATACTGTACATGCCTCACAGAATCCAACCTAGTCTGGAACAATTATTTACTATAGTATAAAATGACCCTTCAGAAAGCATGAGGAGAAAATAAGATCATAAACACCCTAATTGGTTCATCTTTGAAAGGTGAGGCCGCCTCTGAGGTTTGGACTGTTTAGAGCCAGCTGAGCTTTAAGAGTCATTGCCTTCATCAAAGCCTTCAACTTGTATGTTAGATCTAGCTTCGACCAAGTTAATAAAGAAACCATTCCCTCTGATTTCCACCTCCATTTTGATATGACTATTCTCTTCCTGTTACAGGGATATGTAACTCAGGTTGCTGTAATGAAACCTCTACCTAAGAAACCATTTTAATAATGCAGTTCTGTGTGACGAGGTAGGTCTATGTTGGACACATTTATCAGACTGAGCTCTGGTGTTGAAATAGAGGCTGGAGAATGAAGGGAGTTGTAAAGAGTCTAGTGAGTTCAAGGTGGAGAAGGGGAGGAGGAGGGATGCCATTCAACAGGAAGGACTTCCCGGATACTTTTTCACTTATATAAATGTTCTTGTGGGCTAGTAAAGAGACTCATGAGGAGATTGGTTGTAGGCAAGAGT
>NW_015151398.1:233522-239889 GCF_000732505.1 Cyprinodon variegatus | reverse complement strand
TGGGTTGGAAAGAAAACCTGCAGCCACACGGCCCTTTCTGGAACCAGTTTAAGACCCCTGCCCTAGATTGTGTGATCAAATTAGAAGAGCCATGTTTGATAATTTTGTTTCAGAGATATTAAAGATTAAATGTTAGGTTTAAAAAACACACACTTTAAACACTTATCAAATAACCTGGTAAAAAATAACAAGAGCATTAGATTCCTTTTACTAGCAAGCAGAATGGATCAAGATGTGCCCATTTGCAATCTTCGACCCGCTCTGAGGCACATTCAGCCGAACCCTTTCCAAGATTATCTACTTAAATCAAGCATAAGCAGTTTCAAAAGGTTCATGGGTGTGCAGGTGGCGCAGTAGATTGCGTGCACAACCCATGTACGGAGGCCTTAGTCCTTGACGCAGCCAACCCAGGTTCGAATCCAGCCTTTGGTCCTTTGCTGCATGTCTCTTCCTCTCTCTCACACCTGTCAGCCTACTGTTGAAAAACAAAAACAAAAAACGAGCCACTAGTTTCGTAAAAACTCAAAAAAAAAAAAAGGTTCACTTTGTGGTCAAAAACATTTCACTATTTTCTAGTTCCAGGAACAGCTCATTTTGCTTAAAAAGCAGAATTGTGGTTTTGGTTCACACTTCTCTATATTCATCAAAACACAGCCCATTTGTCTGGGGTGAGTTAACAGGTGCTGTTCTGCTACCCCACTTCTGGAAAGACACTCAGCACAGAAATAAGTAAAAAAGCCACTCTAGCGTCATCTAACAAATAGATTTTTCAGTATAAAAGTAGAGAATGTATTAGAAATGGGTAAATATGAGATAACTTTATATACATTTGTTCCAACAATTATCTTTTAGGTCAGTGTTTTTCAACTCTGGTCCTCAAGGCACACTGCTCTGCATGTTTTGGATGTTTCTGAGCTTCAGCACACCTGATTTAGATGATTGCAGTTCAGCAAAGCCTCATAATCTATCAACTGATAACAGGTGTGTGAAAGCTGGGAACATGCAGGGCAGTGTGCCAGTGTGACCAGGGTTGAAAAACACGGTTTTAGGATATCCAGGGATCAGCCATCTCCCTCTTAAGCTCCAAATTGAATGTAACATCACAGACTGCTGCATAAACAACTTTAGAATTGGCTTGGGAAGACCATACATTTTTGGAAAAGCCCCAGAACCTTTACATTGGATCACTTGGTTCATCCAGAGCTGCCTCTGGATGATGTCAAATTCAGCAGTACTTCCTTGTAGATCTAACCACTCAGATAGTACCAGCTCTGGCGAGTGCCAGTTATAGTGGTCTGTCCTGGAGGTAAGGGAAGACAACAGTCCTTCTAGGCCTTAATTAAATAAGCATTTTTACAAGCCACCTAAAACAAGAGCATTCCTTATTTTATCCTTTTCCTATATCATTTTACACTCACTTCTTGAACCTTCATCACAACCACAACCAGTGTTGGGCAAGCTAATTTTAATTTAGCCAATTTTCTAAATTTAGTGAGTTAAACTAAAAGTTATTATTCTATAAAATTAAGCTTCACTACACTGAAACCCCACACCAGATAAATGTAGCAAACTAAGCTTCAATAAAATTACAAAAGTAGCTTAACTACATCAAACTTTTTTCTTCAAACATCAAACTTCATTCATCCCAAGTTATTGCTACTGATTAATTAAACTGTGACAAACAGATCAGTTCAGTTGTTTATCAAACTCTTCTTTTCTCAACAAAACTAACAATTATATTCAAATTTCAAATCTAACTTTAATATTCAGGTATAAATGAACACTAAATTCTAAGATCTTTGGATAGTCATGCATCTTACAACACCACAATATCCATATGTCTCAAATTAATACAGCAACTGTCAGTGAATCAGTCATATTAGTCATTGTAAATTAGTGTTTATTTTAATTATATTTTTAGTCTGACTCATTGCTTTTTGTTTTGATTAACTTTAAAGTGACTAAATTAACCTGTTTATTTAGTCTTGAATTATGTAATATTTCTATGGAGCTGTTTCTATTTATTATCCCCATTTTTTTACTGCTGCCATCCACACAAGTATTACATATTTAATTTACCCATGTTTTTGCTTTGTAAAGAAAAAAAAAAACCCTGCACAAAATAATACTGGTCTGCTTTTAACTTTTTTTGCCTCACACGTCCATTTATAATGCATGTGTAACCCAAGTAAACATAGCCCTCGCTAAACATAGGCATTTTCATAAAAATAGCTATAAAATGTACAAATACGAAATAAATAAATAGGAAATAAATACGTCTCAAAATAGTTAAAATCAGCCCAGATAATCTCCCACCCATTCAAAGACGAAACATTTATACAGAGAAAAAGGCTAAACAAAATGGTGGTAGTTGTGTGTTTTCAGGTTTTTGGGGAAGCCGAAAAAAATCAACTTCATACTTACATGACACACATTTAAGGAAAAAAAAATTCTCAGGTGCAGCGGAATTAAACCCATTCACCAAACTGGATTAAAAGCATCTTAAATGTGCATGGAAATACATTTTAAACATTAAACTATTTTAGAAAGAATTAATACCTACGACTCAGTGACAACACTTTTCATTTTTGCATCAGCTATATTTTCCTTTTCTAGAAAACATTTCCACAAAAAAGTATGATGTTTCCTCAAACAGAAATAGAAACATTAATAGAAACTTCCCTTAGAGACTGAATGAGGAGAAAGAAGTTTGTTTTGACACAGAATTCAATGTACAGCAATACTTACAACTCAAATTTTCCAAAAAGCATGATACTAAAATGCATAACAAAAGTGTTTATGACATTTTGAGGTTTTCCACATTCTCTCATATTAAAACCAGCAGCATTTAAATCTGGTTTAGAGTCTGGCTGAATTCATTAGTCCCTTTACAACCCTGAAAACACAGGGTGCAGACCCCGAAGAAGAGTCGTAATTTAACTCACCTCTCTGCGGCTTCTCTACTGTTACCCACTCATTACTCCATCCAGACAGTGTCTTGACCACGACCAAAATCAAATAAATAAAAGAATCCCAAGGGACTTAATCATTATAATGTGATTTTTTAAAAAGACAACTCCAATTGGAGAAAAAGTAAAAAAAAAAATATATATATATAGATTATCTAACATAAGATCTCTTTCTTCAAAACGTTTGTTAGTTAATGACTTGATTAGTGATAATCACAGATTTATATTGCCTTACAGAAACTTGGCTGAAGCAAAAAGATTATGTGAGCATTAATGAGGCAGCTCCTCCTAGTCATTTAAATTTACACATACCCAGAAATTCTGGGCAAGAAGGAGGAGTAGAAACAATTGATCTGTCTGACTTATTGGTTACTCCAAAGGCAGCTAATAATTAAAACTCTTTTAAAAAATGTAACCATTAGTTTCCCTCAACCAAATTGCAAAGCAAAAAAAACTCTTCTTTTTGTAACTTTGTATTGTCCACCAGGTCCTTACTCTGAGATTTCAGCATCCAGGCTGACAATGAAGCTGATAGCTTAAGAGCAGCCTTTAATGCTATCTTAGATGCTAGTGGCTTTGTTCAAAATGTGAATAGTCCCATACATTCTCATCTTCATACTTTTCACCTTGTGCTGACATATGGCACTAATTATGATATGGCTCTAACTATGACTGGTTTATCTCTGGTGAGGCAGCATATGAGGTAGCCATAGTATCTGAACCGGGTTTAGACTGCTTTGATACAGTTAAACGTTCAAAGTTGGTAAACCATTGTCTTCATCTAAACCTTCAACTTGTATGTTAGATGCTGTTCCAACCAGGTTATTTAAGGAAGTATTTGTCAGAAGGCTCAGAACGTAGGACCCAGATCTTGATATTATCTTTGATCAGGACCTGTCAATTGAAGGTTTAGTTTGCTTGGTGGTACAGGCCTCAGATTTCCTTTCCTGCAAAAACAAGGATTCAATTTCCAGTTCCCATCCATGGCACTTGCAGACTTGAACTGCAACACCATGGGAAACTCCATATAAAAACATAATATCCTTCTAAGTTAAGTTTTTACTTGATTCAAAGGCATTTGACAGAGCTCATTAGCAAAACAAAACCCAACAACTATAGCAATTGAAAAGAAATTTGAACAAATACGTTTGCTTCTAAACTTTTCAAATCTTTCTTTGCCTTTTATCTATTATCCTTTCCTCCCTATTCATATAAAAATGTAAGCTGAATAGTAAAAAAAAAAAAACCAGTTCCCCTGAAATGCATGCCATTTTAATAAACAAAAAGTAGTTTTGTACGCAGAATTTGAACAAGGTTTCAATTACATAGAGCATATAGACATACACATTTTCCTTATCGCACAATCATCTGGCTGATTTCCTCAGTATTTTGTAAAGGGACATAATTGTCCAGGGACTAATATATGTCTTATTTTCACAAAACAAGGTTTTGCATATCAATGATCAATCAAATTAATTTTAGCACGTTTAGTACTTCTCAAAATGTGATCCAAATACAAATGTAGTGCTCTAAACAATCTAAACGATTTAGGGTGACAAACAGGGAGACTGCTGCTATTCAGAAGAAAGCACAGTTAAGGTTAGAAATTGCTTTCTGTGTGCTTTTCAGTTTAAACACAACATCACATGGAAGTTTTTTTTGCTCTGATCTCCTGTTGATCTGGGTCACTTTAAATGCCTCATATGGGGGAATTAAAACTTCCGCTTCTGCTTCTCCAAACTTAGAGTACAGGGATATGTCAGCTCCAAAACAGGTGGAGAGCTCAAAGCATGTCTCATCACCAAATCTGTTAGGATGCTGATAGCCAAGCATTGAACTGGAGGTAAAAGAGCCAAAGCGAATCTGCTTGTTAAGGACATCTTGGCTGAAGTAACTGTTGACCCTTCTATAGCCAGTCAGGCATCTTTTTAGGGTACCTCTGTGCGTGCTGAGCTTTTTCAGGGCACTTGTGAGGAAGAAGTGCAGAGTGTGGTATTTGAAAGTTGTTTTGTACTTCATTTTCTGTGTTCTAACTGCATCATTGAATTCAGCATAGACTTTGGGTTTATCCATAGTGTACACATAAATGGCCATGATTTCCTCTTTCGTCAGGGTTCTTGTGGGGGCCTTTCCATGTTTGGGTCTCCATTTCTTATTGTAGTATTTTACTGCTTCATTCCAGGCTAGGGAGAAATTTTTGTTCTGATTTTTTTCATTTAGCAGAAACTCAGTCCTCACTTTATGCTCCATCTTGTCTTCACAGCCAGCGTACATGTCATCTACTGAGTTCAGAGCCATGTCCAGTGTAATCAAGCCCTGCCAAAAGTTATTTTAAAATTCAGGGAAATGGAAGTATTTTATCAAAATATTTTCATAATCCATTAAGATCTATATTTGTGCAAACATTATAAAAGCTCTTGTGCTTACCATTGTAGTTTCAAAGTACACTCCCAGCAAAAACACCACTGCTGCCCAACCTACTATCTTTGCCATGTTTGAAGAGTCTGCAAATCCATTAAAAACAGTTAAAAACAGTCTAATTTCCAGGTATCTTAAAATGTGAAAATTTCACTTACAAGGTTTAACCATCTTGCAAACAAATATCTTAATCCTTTTTTTTTACCAATTAAAGTTTTAAAACATAGACTGTTTTACTTTACAGCATTAAATTCATTACTCGTTTTTGCCCCCTCCCCCCAAAAAAGAAGAACGTTCCACATTTAGACTTACTGTTGGTAGAGATGATCTTTTCAACCTGTTTGGTACCAGCTGGAAATCATCTTAATTACGGGGTTGGTGCTTTTTTTTTTTTTTTTACTTGTTTAACTTTATTTAGCATTTATATATTACAAAGGGTACCAATACAAACAATACAGACAGTGTAACTTTGCATATAGCAGAATAACCTAAAATAAATAAAGACAGAAAAAGGCATCATTATATGAGGCATTATTAAAGGATAGGGCGTTAAACAGGAGATTAAGTTTATCTAAAAAAAGAAGATATTTACAAGCACTTTTTTCTTGTACGATTGCTGATGATTGTAACTCCATTGGGATATGATTGGTTTACACTTACAAAATGTATTTATGTAAATCAAACTACATCTATAGCAAATAAGACTTCTCTTAAGCTAAGATCTGGTAAATTAAACCCTGTAAACTGGATCCACATCTGGAATTTCACCCAAAACATTGTACTGAAAAGCAAGCAAAGAAAGATGTTCCAAACTCATACTTTCCATGTCACAGAAACCACATTTTCCATTGTCCAATTTAATTGTTTTGTTTTTTGGAAATTCGTTAGTAGAATAAACTCTATTGACAATTTTAAATTACATTTATTTCACTTTAGGTGGGATCAGGTATGAATCGAATTTAGTTCAAGTCTTTTTTCTT
>NW_015151398.1:229557-231051 GCF_000732505.1 Cyprinodon variegatus | reverse complement strand
ACTGTTGGAAAAAAAGCACTGTGACTGTACACAACCCCACCAGGGTAAGATGGAAAGTGAATTATTTATGAATTATTTGATGATAATTATTAAAAAATATATTCTATAGTGTGTTTAATGAAGTAAAGTGCTTCTCAAAAATAACTTAACAAAACAATGACCAACATGACCAAAATTCTTCTTTAAACTTATTGTCAAAACAATTCCTCCCCTTAAAGCCTGTACCGACCACATCCTGAGAGGGTGAGACATGCACAACCACAAGTAAACGATCATTTCACACTCCATGTGCATTCACTTTACAGAGCAACTTAAAGAATTTGAAACCATTTAGGTTTACTAGTTCTGCAGTCTATCAACCAACCATTAAAATAATGTTAATTCAAGCAGACAATTTTGATGTCTGAAAAGCATTTATTTGGACCAAATACAACAAGTTGTTTTACAGATGCATTGGAAGCACAGCAATTATGAAGCATATTCAGCATTTTTTAAATTTAAAATCCAGTGTTTTAATCATTTGAAGCTTCTTTTTCATTCTTTTACATTTACACAGTAGTTTAAAGCAAGTATACATTTAAAATCACGCTTGGCCTGATCTTACTAAAAGTCTTAATAAATATGTTAAAACTATAAATCTGTTGGCTTTTTATGGAGTGCACAATCAAATCTCTCTAAATATTTTTTGTCACTATTGCTATGGGTTTTTTGCAGAGGCGTAGCCAGAAAATCCTAATAGGGGTGGCCAGGCAATAACCAATGTACATTGAGGGGTGCCCGAAAGGCACCAGGACCTCAGGGTCAATCTACACGTTTCAACTGGAATGAGCACAACTTAGATATGTTCTAAATAAAGACAAACTATCCTTTCCTTCAGCCTTTGCTAACAAAAAAGTTCATATATTCAAACATCTATGCTGTGTAAATAATATAATATATTGGGCAAAATTCTTTCAGGTTTGAGATATATTTTACATTTTTATTACCTACATTTATTAATAAGCATTCTGAAAAAAATAATCAAATATATTTAAATCTACTAATATCCACATTAAAATAACTTCTAAGTAATTATTAAAGTAGTTTTTTATCTATGATTTCACTGAAGACTCCTAGATGACTTGCAGAGGCAGAGAATTTTATCTTTACCCCAAATAATTCAAAATTTAGTTCTGAAAAGAGCACAAATTCTGTATTCATCATCTTTAATGTTAGTATATTGATGTGCTAATTAACCACAGCGTATCTGTTAAGTAGTTGCCCTTCAGAGTATTACTGCTGCCACCGTCGGTATTAGAGGGAAAAAAATAGTAGGGGTGGCCAATGATTGGGTAAGGGTGGCCATGGCCACCCCTGGCCCCCCATCTAGCTCCGCCCCTGGTTTTTTGTAGTTTTAAGTTTCAGCAAAATTGCATTTTAATTTATTCAGGCTACTTTTCTGGAAAAAATGCACAGTTCAAATTTGACAAAGATTGTTCTGTACTCTTTAGCTCC
>NW_015151398.1:225976-228442 GCF_000732505.1 Cyprinodon variegatus | reverse complement strand
ATCCATCCATCCAACCATCCATTTTCGAACAGGCTTAATCCCAAGTAGGGTCGCGAGGGGTGCTGGTGCCTATCTCCAACTTTCAATGGGTGAGAGGCGGGATACAACCTGGACAGGTCGCCAGTCCATCGCAGGCCTTCATATCAGTCATTACAAAAAAGGAAAGTCATCAGTACCCTGAGCCACTGCTGACGCAAATTCATCGGTGTTCCAAACATCCCTCATCCACCTGGAGAACAGAAGTTCTTTCATCCATCAGCTCTTCGTGGATTTCTCCTTGGCATTATGTATCTAATTTAACCAAAGGATAGCAGAGTAAACCACAGTGAATGAGGTGAGAGGCTGTGCATTAATCAATTACAGGGAAGATCAAATTGTGACAGTGTCAGAGAAAAAGAAATTACATTAAAGATTATGTTTTAATTAAATTTATATCCCGCTTTGTCATCTCAGGTGAAATCAGTGAAATCTATTCTCATGCAGCTTGACTTATGTGGAATAAAAGGCGCGATTCCCTGTCTGACCCTGTTAGCTGCTTCAGAGCCAGGCTGACTGACCATTGCCTTTCTGTGCTTTTACAGGCAAAAAAACAGGAGCTCAGAAGCCAACATAACACAGGCTAAAGATTTTCCTAAAATAACAGATGTCTACATCTTTGTATAAAGATGAATGGGCTGACAACAAAATCACACCTAAAATAATCAATGGAAATCAAATGAATTAACCAGTGGAGGCCTGGATTTGGAGTCACACACAAAATTAAGGTGGAAAAACACTACAGGCTGAACCAACTTTGATGTAATGTCCTTAAAACATGACGAAATGAGGCTTAGTATTGTGTGTGGCCTTCCTGTGTCTGTATGACCTCCCTACAATACCTGGACAGGCTCTTGATGAGGTGGCGGATAGTCTGCTGAGGGATCTCCTTCCCAGGCATCGCCAACTCCTGGACAGTCTTTGGTGGAATATTATTGGACTACAATTGAACACCCAGTCCGACTCAGATGAGGTATTGTTTCTCAGATAGTGTACACAAAGGAGGAAACATATTTAATCCTTAACAGAATTTATTCCTATCATGGTTAGCAAAATCATTGATATAAGTACAAATTGTAGAGTAAGATCTCATCTTCTGTCTCAGGCCCTTTTTACATCTGGACCATTCAGCTGGTGGAGCCAGCGCAAATGGCAGACAGTCTCTACATTCTTTCTAATTTGATCTAAAAGTCAGGTGTCTCCCCAAAGCCCCCAGTCAGCATCTGCATTCTGATGTTCAGTCTTTTCCTAACTGGGTACATCCAATCTCTTCAAGTAAGAGGTGAATGTTGTGTCTACCACTAGATGGTGTACTAGTATAGGAAAAGTTGGTAGGAGAAAAGTAAGATGGAGGGAAGGAATACCTGATGTGACAGTACTGCTGAACATGTTATGAATAAATGGTGTTGAGTTTATTGTCTACTTGAGCTTCTACCTCGTCATAGCTTCCAAACATAAAACTAATAGCCAATAATTTCCTCAGCATGTGAAATTGATTGCCAATCAGTGATGCTTCTTAAGTGGATAGTTTGATTTCACATAAGTTTGATTTGACTGAAGTTATATTAGTTAAACAGTTAAACAGGAAGGTACTTTTAGGTTGCTTTCAGTGCAACTAGAGGGAGAAGGGGTATGATAGATAAGTTCTACTTCTTCATACCCCTTTTCAGACAATTTACAGTAAGAAATAATCAATGACAGACATTAGGGTAAATATAATGCTTGTTAAGGGTAAACATTGTTTAGTGCATTTCTATTTATGTTCAAATTATTTAAATCAAATCGGAACAAGAAATTTAAATTAATGTTTACCATCATTTTTACCATTATTTTTATGTGATACACATTTGTTAGTATTTCTGAAATTGATTTAATTATTGTTATTATTTGATCATTTCTGAAATTTGAATTGTTTTATTTATTATTATTTGTTCTTTTGATTCATTTATATTATTTGTTAATTTGATTTATTTATTTTTGTTACTAATATTATTGTCTGAAATAAAAAAATAAAAAATATTCATTCATATTGTGTTCCATTTATTTATCTGAGCAGTGTATATTGTATGTTCTATAGTACTGTATAGCTCTCTATGCAATTTGCAGAATTTATGGCTACCCAAAGTCCCATCCCTTGTCAAAACAAATACCCTCTGTCCATTAGACTTTTGTTTTTTAGGCCTCATTGTGTCAATTGAGGGATGCCAGTTAAAGCAAAGTTTGACAAACAGAGTGAAACTCTGGCAAACAAAGAAAAATAGGGACTCCATAAAATAATGAAGAAAACAAGTAACCTGATACATCACCAACATCTTGCATAAGGCTGACTTGTTCTTTTTAATTTTGGGTATTCAAATTTTATTTTTGCAAATGGACTTAAACTCACAGCAAAGCCATGCATGCAAAGATAGTTGCTCCCAATGATTAGAA
>NW_015151398.1:221229-222931 GCF_000732505.1 Cyprinodon variegatus | reverse complement strand
TCTCTTCAAGTAAGAGGTGAATGTTGTGTCTACCACTAGATGGTGTACTAGTATAGGAAAAGTTGGTAGGAGAAAAGTAAGATGGAGGGAAGGAAGACCTGATTTTACAGTACTGCTGAACATGTTATGAATAAACGGTGTTGAGTTTATTGTCTACTTGAGCTTCTACCTCGTCATAGCTTCCAAACATAACACTAATAGCCAATAAGTTCCTCAGCATGTGAAATTGATTGCCAATCAGCAATGCTTCCTAAGTGGACAGTTTGATTTCACATAAGTTTGATTTGATTGAAGTTATATTGTGTTCCATTTATTTATCTGAGCAGTGTATATTGTATGTTTTCTATAGTATAGCTCTCTATGCAATTTGCAGAATTTATGGCTACCCAAAGTCCCATCCCTTGTCAAAACAAATACCCTCTGTCCATTAGACTTTTCTTTTTTAGGCCTCATTGTGTCAATTATAGGATGCCAGTTAAAGCAAAGTTTGACAAACAGAATTAAACTCTGGCAAACAAAGAAAAATAGGGACTCCATATAATAATGAAGACAACAAGTAACCTGATACATCACCAACATTTTGCATAAGGCTGACTTGTTCTTTTTGATTTTTGGTATTCAAATTTGATTTTTGCAAATGGACTTAAACTCACAGCAAAGCCATGCATGCAAAGATAGTTGCTCCCAATGATTAGAAATGATTAGGACCTAACAGACCAAAACTGAAAATATCAGAGTAATCCTTGCAGTATTTATTTTACATAGTTATGCTATCAAATCTGATGTTTATAATACTGGCCTTGAAACAGTTTCTTACACTGCAACAATCTTGAGATTACTTTTGAAAGACAAAGAATAAGAGGATAATGTATTTGTAGCTCACTAGTAGAATCAAACATAAATGTGGATAATATACCATTTTTTGAATGCATACCTAAGTACTATATTTAAACGAGGCATTTATGTGCAGAAAAAAAATGACTAAACAGCACTCTTAAACTCAAGATTAAACAATAACATGGTAACAAATAATCACATGAGTAAAGAGATAAATATTACAGAGTTTTTGTTTTCATTGAGCTTACTATTAAAGTCAACAATTTCATTCAATTTTAAAACAAACAAGTAAACTTTTTTTCTCTTGATTTCGTCAGTGAGGAAAACGAAAATATTAATCAGATTTGGATCCCAACAAATGTCAACTGAAAAGGAAAAACTACAAAAATATTAAATAACTACAAAGGAAAAACATTTTCCCCACATAGTTATTACACCACTTTATACCTACCATTAAAAGGAGGAGCCTGCCAGCCAATATATCACCAGCTTATGATTTCTTAAAATAACAGAAATTTATATATCTTATCTCTACAGTAAGGAACCATTTTTGTCAACAATTACTGCATCATAGACCATATGTTGTTTTTTTTTTTTATTGTTGTTCTGTTTATTAGGTATTGTAGGTTTCAGCTTTATTTTATTGCAAACAATTTTCTATTTATTGGCTTTCTATGCAATGTGGAGAATTTATGGCTGCCAGAGGTTCTTTCTCTTGTCCGGACAGACATTCTCTGCCCAACTGAGCAGAATTAATGTACTGTTAGTTTAAGCAAAGTTTGACAGACAGAATGGAATGAAACAAATGTTGGGTACAACATTGCACGAAGGAAAGAAGGTTAAGATATCTATTTTTGTTAACTAT
>NW_015151398.1:215234-220734 GCF_000732505.1 Cyprinodon variegatus | reverse complement strand
CTCCCCATGTGTGTATAGAAATACACACATGGGGAGCAAGGAGACAACGGAGCAACAAAACAACAACAAGAAACCAGCACTAAGTGAAGGCTCTGCTGTTCTTTAAAGCCCAGCACTCTGATGACACTGATGAGCTCCACCTGTGTAGACTACCAGGGGTTGGTTTCACGAAGCAGGTTTACTTAAAACTCTACATTGTCTAAAGGGTAACTCTGACTTTTCCAGTTCACAAAGAGAGTTTCCTAAACCTCTGTTTCAGTCACCGTATTAACGTTCTCCCCAGAGCTCACCTGGTCGGTAGCAGTTTTTCTTCAGTAAACTTGGAGTGTCCTGATGACTCCGCTCTCCTAGTCCGTTAATTTTATTTCCTGATTTTGTCAGATTTTTGTTGAACTTTTTTGCATTGAAAATAATTATATATATATATCACTAGGTCCGTTACACATATTAGGTTTAAAAAAAAAAATATTGAATGTCTGTTTCACGAGGATCTTATTAAAGAATTTTCCACAGACAATTCAATATTTATAGGGAGAGAGGATTCTACAATTCTGTTGACAGGGCATGAGATTATTGTTTTAGGTTTGTTTAATATGAGCAAGATGTCGATCATTATATTTACAGTACATGAAGAACTATTGAAATTAATTTCAGATTACACATAAAAAGATAAATAAATTCTGCGAAAGGATTTAAAGGAATTACTTTAGGTTTAGGATAAGGATTCACTCGGTGATAACCTACTGAGCCTACTTGCACAATCTGAAGCCATTATATGGGACTGATAACCACTAATAACTATCATGCACATGCATGCTTATTACTATCATGTATTTGTGCTTGCATGAATCACCTGGTGCCGCACCAACCACCTGGAGCTCAACATCTCCAAGGCGAAGGAGCTGGTCATTGACTTTGACTTTATTGTTCCTCACATAATCATGCTGTACAACTCCGCACTTGGCGAAAGGAGGAGGTGAAAGGAAGAGGGACAAGGGGCCGCAGCACAGATGTAATCTGAAAACTGTAATCTGTTTCCGTGCGTCATCCAGATTACATATTACATAAATATTCAAGGTAAGAAGGAAGTAAATTGAAAAGTATACCAAGTTAAGACAAATTATTTCACTTCATAACACAAATATGAAACATACATACATTTTATTTCAAATTCAAATCATGTACATTTTATGCAGTTGATGAAACCCCTACAGCATAAAATAACATATTTAAAATGAATTGAGAACATTGACACATTTATATAATTATTTTTTATTAGTCTCTGCATTTATGGAATTCCATACGCATTATAATTGACATAGCTTAAGCCTATGTACATAATAAATTTGGGTAGACTGTATGTAATAAATCTCACAGTATGTCCAACTGTGCATAGCACTACTGTTCTATCTTGGATATTTGTTTAATAACCATGCAGATGTGAGGAGAGTGCACAGTTTAATTTAGAAAGGGTTTTTTTTGTGCTCTGCAGCCTATAGACAACCTTACATGGAAGTGTCTTGGTGGATCCTTGCTTTATCTCCTTTACTTTGAAAACCTCATAGGGAGGGATCAGGACCTCTTTTTCCTCTTCAAATTCGGAGTAACCAGAGATGTCTGCTCCAAAGCAGGTGTATATCTCAAAGCATGATTCAGTACCAAACGTTTTGTCGCTATAGCCACCCGCTGAACTAGAGGTAAAAGCACCAAAGCGAATTTCTTTATTAAGAACATTTTTTTTGAATTTGGAGCCTGTTCGCCGGTAACTAGTGACACATTCTCTTGCACTGTTTTTGAGGGAGCGCAGGGCCATGGTAAGATAGAAGTGAAGTGTGTGATATTGAAAATCAGTTTTGTACTTAGCCCTTTGTGCTCGGACTGCTTTGTTGAATTCTTTATATAATGGTGGATCATTAAGGGTGTAAGCATAAACAGCCATGATTTGGGGTTTTTTTAGCAATGAGGTAGGCCACGATTTACTGTTGTAATATCTTCCTGCTGCAGCCCAGGCATCCAAGAAGTTCTTATTTTTTTGCTCTCTTGGTAAATACTTTTCATTTATAAGCCTCTCCATTTCACTTTCACAGCCATTGTACATGTCATCAACGGATTTTGGAGCCATATTCAGTGCGACTGGAAAACTCAGCCCTGTTTTCAATTTCTGCCAAACCTAATCAGAAAGAAAATAACATATTAGAGATTATAAGTATGTATGTTTGACACTTGTTCTTTTATAGTAATAAAATCATTCCCCAAACAAACCACCATTCACCTTGTCAAACTGGATTTTAATCCCGGTACACGATGCAAATAAGAGGAAGAGTATCCCCCAAGCTGCTGGAGATGCCATTTTAGCCAGTTCTGAAAAAACAAGTAAGAAAGAAAAGCAAAGATTTTGGTTAGAAGCTGTCCTGGATATCTGCATGTTTCACTATTTGAAATAAAATCTTTACTATTTTCACCTGGTACATTTAATCATGAAACTAGTGACTAGCCATGTTTTCATTCAAATGTAACACATTTTTAAGCATTTAAAAAAAAAAAATTATATAAAAAAGAAGCACTGTAGGTTGATGCCCCCAGTAAACAATTTATTGAATCTTTTCTCAGAAAAAGATACTTCTTTTTTTTTCCTTTGCTTTCAACTGGAATAAATTTCATTATCTGTTTTCTCTGTGCATTGCTTTCAGATAACGAGTTCTGTAATGGTACCATATAATAAAGTTAATGGAACTGAAACAGACTTGAGGAGCCTTAACTAATGGAGATCAAAGGTGTCATGTAACAGGATGTGAAAATAAAATTCAAATCTGCTACTTATAATATTCCTTCTGTAATGGTTTACTTACTGCAAACATTTTGGGTTTTTTCGTTTTTTTTTTTTAAGGGGGGGGAAACGAACTTGTAGCATGGTAGTAGCATCAAACAAATCTTCACAACATATATACCTTTTTTTGGAGTATAGATATTAAAGGAGCGGTTATGATAAATGATCAAACAGCATTCTTAAACTCAAGATCAAATAATAACTTAGTGATGATTAATCACATGGGTCAATAATAATGATAATAATAATAATAATAATTAAACCAAATTGATCTCACACTGGATAAATTCACCTTTACATTTAACCCATCCCCTTGAGCAGCAGTGGGCTGCCACTGTGTGGCGCCCAGGGAGCAATGTGGAGTTAAGGGTCTTGCTCAGGGACCCAGAGTGGAGGCAGTGATCGAACCGGGTACTTGCAACCTTCTCAGAGCACAAGCACACTGCTCTAACCACCTGGCCAACACTGCCCCTGAAGTTATAGATATTACAGAGTTTTTTTTTCCCGTTGATAATACTATTATATTTCAGCGTTTAATTTGTTATCTTGGTAAGACTACTAGGCTTTTCTTTTTCTTATTTACATACATGTTTCATATTCTGGCATTTAAGAGAACAAAAAAGATCCATACCTGAAGGTGTCTGAAGAGCTGACCAAGAGAAAACTATTATTGAATATTAATCAGAGTTGGCTCAAAAGAGGAAAAGTGACAAAAATGTTGAAAAAGTACAATGGAACAACTTTTCCTCCAGACAGCTACAGTATTACGCTGTTTTTATACATACAGAAAAAGGAGGAGCTCACAATCCAACACATCACAGGATGATGATGGTTTCCCCAGAACAACAGAATCTTACATCTCTTATAATTAGAGGAAGATATTATCTCTTTGCTTAACAATTTCAGCAACACGTACAAAACATTTTTCCTTTTTTTTTTTTTTTACTGCATTGTAGGTTGCAGCTTCCCTTTACTTGCAAACCCTAGTCTGTCATGCAATGTGCGGAATTTATGCCTGACAGAGGTCCCATCGCTTGTCACCCTCTGTCCATTACACAATTTATTTTTAGGCATCATTTTGTCAAATTAGAGTTGCCAGGTAAAGCAAACTTTGACAAACAAAATGAAGTGAAACAGTTGTGGGTTACAACATCACACCGAGGAAAGAAGAAAGTTGTGATACCCATCATCTGTTGAACATGTTAATAGAAATTTGTTTTGTTTTTTTCATTTAAATACCCCAAAATCCTGTGAATCCACCAGACACATAAAACACTGGCAGAAAATCAAAAATATGGACACCACACAATGGTTAAGAAAACAAACAACCTTGCTTATTCTACTTTTCTTATATAATCTAAATATATGTGGATTTATCCTGTGTTTTCTTTGAAGATATAGAATTTTGCCGAGGTAAACCCCACTCTTATTTTTAATCTAATATGCTCTCTCTGTATCATGCAAAATAATACATTCAAGGGACGGAAAATAAATGTATTGTATATACATGAGCACTGGAACTATAAGAGGAACTGACATTTAAAATATTAACTTCACTATAAAAGTTTAACATCTGGGCTGTAGTTACTCTGTGTCGCCCATTTCATGTATTTTATCTGGGCTCAAACAATTAATTATATTAATAGATTATTTAAATAACCTTCAACTAATTTAGTAATTGATTAATCATTAACTGGAGTATAGGGCCATTAAAATGTGCCTTTAGCCGACAGAGCGACCCACTTAGAGCAGGAATTATACCAAGATTGTAAAAAAAAAAAATTTAAACATTTTGCATTTAAGATAAAGAAAGTTTTTGGTCTTGTAATATCCTCCATCCAGAACTCCTCAAAAGAAAACGTTTCTGTTTCACCTTCTGTTTAAGTATTAACAGTATTTATTCCAGTCATGTTTAACAAAATTGATACAAGCACAAACTGCAGAGTAAAGTCTCACCATCTATCAGGCCCTTGTAACTTCGGCCATTGAGCGGAGAACATTTTTTAAGATGCATGCAGGGTGTAAGAAAAAAATATAAGCTAGTAAATTCTTTTTTATACAGTAGCAGCAACAATTTAAACTTGCTTTCAACCCTGTTCTTTATTTTATTTCAAGAGTGACAATAAGGATTTCTTTTTCCACAAACTGTTGATCTGTTATTTATGGGTTAAATCAAATATTTTCTCTAGATGTTTATATATGGCAAACTGATATATTGCAGTATTTGGCTTCAGACAAGGTGCCAGAATGCTCAAGAAGGCTTAATTAAAAACCGTTTTTCCCAATTAAATTCTCAAAAATTTGGTCTTGCAGGATTTATCTAATATGATTTATTAGATCAGTGTAATGGTTTTAGGTTTTGTCTGAATTTTTCTCGTCACTAGCTCATTGTGTTGAATTATATAAAGATCATAACAGCAAATGTCAAAGACTCATTTCATGACAAGTTCAGAGTTGCACCTTAGAGGGCTATGTTGATTTTAAAATAAGAACACCAACTTCTGTTTTTGATGTATTTTTCATTGTCTTTGATGTTTGATGTCATATCAGTTTTGTTGTTTAATTGCATATAGATACAGCGCAGCGGCGGCCGGCCCATAGGGGGCACTGGGGCACCGCCCTCCCTGATAAGAAGAGAGAAACGTAAAATATATTTTTAGAAATTAACTCATA
>NW_015151398.1:207729-214182 GCF_000732505.1 Cyprinodon variegatus | reverse complement strand
TCCAATTGTTTATTTGAATTCTTATTCCGGATTAGTTGGAGACATACACTAGGCTATATCAGCCCCACCAAAAATATTTTTCACCAGCCGCCACTGATACAGTGGGTAAAACAAGTATTAAACAGGCCACCATTTTTCTCAGTAAATACAAATATTTGTAGGGGTGCTATTGACATGACATTTTCACCACATGTTTGTAACAATCCATACAGTCCACACATAGAAAGAAATCAAACCATAGATGTCCAGAAATTAAGCTATATATCATCAAGGTCCGGGGAAAAAGTAATGAACAGACTCAGTAGAATTTATATACTTTGTACAAAAGCCTTTGTTGGCAATGAGAGCTTCAAGATGCTTTGCTCAAGTGTGATTTTGGCCCATTCTTCCACACAAAGAGCCTTCAATATCCTGAAGGTTTTGTGAGCCTCTTCTATGAACTCTGATCTTTACCTCTTTCCATAGATTTTCTATTGGATTCAATTCAGGTGGTTGATTGGGCCATTATAGCAGATTTATGTTCTCTCTCTAAAACCAGTTGATTTTCCTTTTTTGTGTGTCTGGGGTCTTTGTCTTGCTGAAATGTCCACCCATGTTTCGTCTTCATCGCTCTGGTAGATGGCAGCAGACTTTTAATCTAGAATGTGTACACTGCGATGGAATGGCTATCCAGAGCGTACCACGCCTCTTGCCCTTAGACAGCTGGAAATAGTCAACAGCACCCCTTGGGACCCCAGCTGGGATAAAGCGTCACAGAAAATGGATGGATGGATGTCTCTGTACTTTTTTCCATTGATGCTTCCTTCAATCGTTTCAAGTTTGCCAGTACCATATGCCCCACACCATGATGTTCCCACCTCCAATCTTCACTGTTGGTACAGTATGATGTTTTTGGGGTGATGTGCAGTGCCCTTTGACCTTCACACACGATATGTATTATAGCTCCCAAAGAGTTACATTTTGGTCTCATCTGATCATATTATATTCTCCCAGTATTTAACAGGCTTGTCTAAATGTTGTGATGTAACCTATAAAATTTTCTTCTGCAATACAGTCTTGCATGGTGAGCGTGCATACAGGCCATGGCGGTTGAGTGCATTACTTATTGTTTTCTTTGAAACAATTGTACCTGCTAAATTCTGATTATTCTGAAGCTCTCCACAACTTGTGTTTGGCAAACTCTTGCACAACACTTCTGATAATTATTTGGACTCCTCTGTCAGAATTCTTGTAAAAAATGCCCGGACATGGTCGGTCTATTGTGAAATAATGTTTTTTCCACTTCTATAATATGGCTCCAATAGTGCTCACTGAAACGTTTATAAATCCTTCAGTGACCAATGTCATCATTATGATTTGCAAAAATAAGGCTGTGAAGATCTTGAGAAAGCTCTTAAGTTTAACCCATCATTAGATGTTTCTTGTGTGATGCCAGAGACACCTTATAGGCCATCATTTAAGACTGAACAGACAATTAGCAGGATTGCTTTCTAATTACTGAGAGATTTTGGCTGGTGTCTTGGCTTTCCAGGCCTTTTTGCACCTCTGTTTCTTCACATGTTCAATACCTTTTCTCTGTGCCATTCGATGTTCAATGACGTTTAGTGTCCAGTGAGCTATTGTTAATTAAATGCCCTGATATTTCATTCATCTTTCTAAATATGATTACACTGCCGTGGAGCATGACACCTTCCCTAGATGATGATCCCATGAGTCAACAGCAATAATGGGTGATAAAAGTCCATGAGCCATGTCTACTTGTAATACATATCAATGCAGGCTAAACACTCCATTGGATTAGTTCTGCAGCATACCTCTAAGTTTGAAAGATAAAAAACTTAAGTCGCTAATGATGGAGAAGAAACATTTTTTTTTTTGTTGGGAAAGTTTCTTCCAACCCTAGTGAGTATTGATAATGATTTTGGTTCTTTTTACAGTACATTTGTTACTTATTTCTCCTGTAAAAAACAATCATACCATTGGTTAGATCTTTATCTTTACTTCAAATGTAAACATGGCGGTACAGTTTACTATTCTTTGATTTTTAATTGAGCCAAGCTGTTATGTAGCAACTAGTTTATTGATGATGTTGCTTTTAATGGTTTATATAGCGATATATGTAGGCCTTCCACTAAAAACAAAGTAAATAACCCAAAAGGGGGAAGCCAAGGCTTCTGTCATTCTTAGTCATTTGTTTATCTGTCATTTCATGCTGATTTCGACCGTCTATCACACCGATCTCTATCTGTGGAAACCAAAGAGTTCAAACTCACTGTACTCATTTATTTTCTGCCGCTGTTTAGCGTAACAGATAGGCCAGAAGCTAAACTGCTGGAAATTATATTTATTTACCTACATTTATACAATGTTTGACAATGTATTTACAAAGATTTTTAACTACACTTTGAGAAAACGTTCATTCCACCACAATCTTGCATGCATCCCAGGAGGTAACAGGATGTTACATTGTTTGACTGCTTCAACAATATTTTATGTGATGTAAATGAACAAAAATATATTTTTAAATTACTTTTTAGGAATGCTCCTGTTTACTGCTTTAGAGGAACTGGAAACACAGGCATTGTAGTTTAAGGTTACTTCCTGAATCCTCTAAACGACATCTTATGGAAATGATCTTCATCTAGTAGATGACTTTACCAAATATGGCAAATTGGTGGATGTGAACATCACAAAAGATAAAGAAATACCTCATCAAAGGCATTAAATATCATCCTCTATCAATAAAACATTCAGCCCTACTTATTTGGTTTATATATATATATATATTCAGTTTCATGTATATATATATATTCAGTTTATTTATATAGCGGCAATTTACAACAGGCATCATCAAAAGACACTTTACAAAAACAAGAAATTCACATTAATGAAAAGTTAACATCAAGGAAAACTAGTTGATTGCACTTAGTCATCGACTTGCAAGACATGCTTTCACTGGATGAGCTTGTTGCAACGATTTGTGATTGCATTTGGTCATTGGCTCTTCAGCAATTCCTCATTGCAAACAGGCATGCAGCAACAGTAGTGAGGAAAAACTCCCTTTTAGCAGCAGGAAATCTCCAGCAGAACCAGGCTCAGTGTGAGCGGCCTTCTGCCGAGTTCAACTGGGATTCAAGGAGATAGAAGCAGACACACACAAAAAAATCTGATATACAAAAGATAACTGTTAACTAGCTACACAGGTTGCCCTGTCTAGGTAAGATACAGCTAGGCACACAATTTCCAAGCCAGTTCCAATGTCAGAGAATGGGAGAGAGCACATACAATTAGTCACAGTTAAAGAAACAGGATTTCACTGAAAAACAGGCCAAGCTCCAACATCTATATACAGAGATAATGATGGCACCAGCACAGCTGATATTTAATTCCAAGATGGAGTCAAAGCACAACAGGAAGGGACCAGATGAAGCTACTCTGACAAGAAAAATCAGAGAGAGTGTAAAGTTATAAGTGCTACAGTACAAACACAGCAGAATGGGAGGATAGAGGTAGAATGAAGCATACTACTAGAACTGGTAGTTGGTTTCACTGGGGACTCCAATTATACAGACCACAAGTAAACCTACAGGCTGAGCGTGAAGTGCTCTGTTAGGGAATATAAGGAGCAATCAGATCTCTGATATAAGATGGGGCTTGTTTATTCACAGTAGGGCTTTATATATGAGAAGGAGGATTTTAAATTCTGTAGATAGCCATGGGTGATGTCTCACATTCTAGTGTGAGCCTCAGCCTAGTGACGATTGCGATCAAATGGAAGCTTATAATCCCGTTTTTCAGGACTCCAAACAGAACTGGTAAAATGGCTGCACACCATACTTATAACTTATGGTCTGGTACTAAACTAAGTGTGTTTTGGGATAAGATATTTTAAACTCTTAAGAGGATTTTCAAAAGATTTTTTTGTAAACTTGGAGACATGTTTTATTGCATGTTGCATATCCAAGTAAATGTGTTTCAGTTTTAAATCTGCAGGTGTCCCTACTTTTGAGTCTGTGCTCTAGTATATAGCATTTAAACAGGAAAGCCTCTGGACAGGACGGGATTCCTTTTTCTTCCTTTGACACATTCTTCTTCTTTGACTATTTGAGCTGATTTAACAAGTACACTTCTCCACTCTGCGATCAATAAAGTCAATCAATCAATGTCTAGGTTTGTGCTGTGTTATGTCCTAATCCTCTCTGATCATTGATATATTTTTTACCAATGTGTGTTATCCATATTTTAGTTGTTTTGTGTGTTCAGTTGATCCACAGTCTTTTGGGATATTAAATTGATCCAAAACCATTTTTTTTTCATTCAAATGTTTAACAGATGATTAAGCATATTTGGGTATCCTAACCTATTTTCTTTCCTTAGTGCAAGTTGTAGCCACCATTTCTTTCATTATGTTTTTTGTTTGTCAAACTTTTCTATTACTGGCAACACTGTAATTTTAGTCAAGGAGGCCTAAAAAAGAAAATCTAATGGACAGAGTTTGTCTGTTTAGATGGAAACTTTTGGCTGTTATTTTTGCACATTGCATAGAGAACCATGAAATGGGCAAAGGTTTGCAAGAAAAAGGAAGCTTCATTCTACAGTATATAAAAAAGAAAAAAAGAAGTTTGTCTGTGACTGAGGTTGGTTTGTAATCTCCGCCTTTTTCTGTATGTATAAAACGGCATAATAGCTGTGAGGAGACACATTTTTTCCATTGTACTTATTCAGCAGTTTATATTTTTTGGGGATCAACATCTGAATAATATTCTGGTTTTCACAGCCTAGAAAATCAAGAAAAATAAATTTAAAAAAATAAAGCTAGCTACTTTTTTTTTAACAAGCATTCACCCAGAGGTTCTTCAAACATCCTCAGGTATGGTTATTTTTTGCTCTCTTAAATGCCAGAATATGAAACATGCATTTTGAAACCATAAACTAATCCTAACTTATCTCTATACCCATTTGATTTTCATTCCCACATTATTGTTTAAACCATGAGATGAAGGATGCTGTTTGATCATTTTTTTCTGCTTATAACCGCTCCTTTAATACTTATATATATATATGTCCTTACCCACATGTTCTGAACATGTAGGTATGATGCTACTAGTGAGTTACAGATGCATTATCCTCTTATCCCTCCACTTTTAAAAAAGAAATCCCAGAATTGTAGCAGTGTAAGCCATCGTTACAGAACAATTATAAACAGCAGATTTGTAAATTTTAATTTTATTTTCACATCCTCTTTCATTAAACCATTGATCTCCATCGGCAAAGGTTCCTCTGTTCAGTTTTAATTCAACGAAGTCTATTAATATAGCGTCAATTCAGTTTTAAATTCTGTCCCAGGACTTCAGCAGTTTTACTGAATCATGCATGTTTTTTTGTAACTATTTATGCTGGTCTTTTTAGACCATACAAAAAATGGTTACAAAACATAAACGAGTTTATTCAACATTTGCAAGAGGTTTCAAATGCTGCAGCGATTTTTTGATTCAAAAGTTTTTTGTAAGAATCCACTTCAAGTTATTTATGTGTCCGTAGTTTCTAAATCCTGAACCCCATATGTTTTTGAAGATATTCAACAATATATCTCAGCCAGAGCAATGCAGTTTTATAATTCACTTATTCCTACATCTTCTGTGAAAGTTTAAACCACTCATCTTTTTGGTGAAAGGACCTATTGTAATGAAAAGCCTCCATATGCATTTTGAAGCTGTAGGGAAGATCAGTATTGGTTGTTACATTCATCATATCTGAGCCATCACAGGACACAGTAAATTGATGTTTGGACTGAAATACACTGAAATCTCTGAAAGGGATCTGTTTCAGTAAACCAATAATTATTACAACCACAGACTAATTGTCAGAACTCAGAACAGAAAGATCCAGTATTCAAAGTGGACAATTAGGTTGAATGAGTGACATAGGCGTCTAAGGCAGGAACCTTTGCGGGTGGAGACAGCAGGGTAGTGACCACGTCTTTTCGCAGGACCATGATCATAAACAAATGAGTCATTAACCTGATCTTATAGTTCAATCTGAGTCCAGAGGTAGAGGATTGTTCTGCTGTTCTGGTTGCCAACACGCCGCATGGTTGCCGCACAGCATGTCCCAGACGCAGGTGTATTGGAGGTCAGAGGACAGGCAGGAGATCAGAACCAAGCAGAGCGATGTAGGCAGAATAATCCAGAGGGTGAAGCCAAACCTGGTTGGTTGTCAGAGCTACGTAGGAGGTCAGATTTTCAGTGAGGCACTGAAGGAGACTCCAAGAAGGAGTCAGGTCACAGTTCCAGGTTCCGTACAAAAGCACATAATTTGCACAGTACTATTTTACGTACCTAATAAGGCATTAAAAGTATTCGTTTAAGGTGATTTGTAAGCTTCTACAAATTTAGAAGTGTTTGAAATAAAGTTTACTTTAAATTTCAACTGTAGGTGAGTTTGAATGTCTGG
>NW_015151398.1:202703-206762 GCF_000732505.1 Cyprinodon variegatus | reverse complement strand
AAGTGAAAAACATTCATAGTACTAATCTAAATATTTTATTTGCTTTCTAATAAGGTTGTTGTTGAATCTCAGGTGGATTGCCCATTCAAACTGGACATGGCTCTAAACTCTGTTGATGACATGTACGATGGCTGTGAAACGGAGATGCAGAACCGTACACTGAAAGAATATTTACAAAAGGAGCAAAACAACAAGAACTTCAAAAAAGCCTGGAAAGCAGCAGAAATATATTACAACAATAACTTGTGGAATGAACGACAGCTAAGCAAAAACCAAATCAAGGCTCTTCATGCTTACACCCTTAGCAGACCACAATTATATCAAGAATTCAACAAAGCAGTCCGTGAACAAAAGGCTCAGTACCAAACTGATTTTCATTATCACACACTTCACTTCTATCTTACCATGGCCCTGCGCTCCCTCAAAAACGGATCAGAAGAATGTGTCACGAGTTACCGGAGAACACCTTGCAAATTCCAAAAAGATGTTGTTAATAATAAAATTCGCTTTGGTTCCTTTACCTCTAGTTCAAAGGATGACTATAGCGAAAAAGGGTTTGGTACTGAATCGTGCTTTGAGATCTACACCTGCTTTGGAGCAGACATCTCTCCTTTCTCTAAGTTTGAAAATGAAAAAGAGGTCCTGATCCCTCCCTATGAGGTTTTCAAAGTAACGGAGATAGAGGAAGAATCCACCAAGAAACTTCCATGTAAGGTTGTCTATAAACTGCGAAGCACAAGAGAAACCCGTTCTTATCTAAACTGTGACCTCTTCACACAATGTGTAGTAGGTTAATAATGAAATATCCAGAAAAGTAGTGCTGTGGAAAGTTAGACATACTTTGAGTACTTCACTTTCTATACCATAAAAAGTAATCCTGTACCTATACTGCCATGCTATTTCTGTTAAAACCCCATAGCCTGTCCCACTGAACTGTGCCTTAAACTGAGGCGAGTACGTAGGTCCATAAATGCAGACACTTATAAAAATTATTACTTAAAAGTGTCAGTATAATCAATTCAAATGTGTTGTTTTATTCTATAGTGGTTTTATCAACAGGTTTGTTTTAGATGTTTATATCTATAGACAGGAATTAACTCCTGCAGCAGTCAGTTTTACAGCAAATCTGGAAACAGAAAAAGGCCTAATGATTAAAATAATAGAGTCTGAATGGCAAACAAATAAATACAAATAATTTGTTTGACTTTTTTGTACAACTATTTGCAATGTACTGGAATGCATATATAACTAGCACTTAATCTGACTATTTAATTCACATAATTTGAATCTGAAACAAAATGTATCTGCTTCTAACTTGTTTGTGTTGTAAAGTGAAATGGCGTTTGTATATATTTGTTATATCTTTTTACTTACTTATATGTAATTTCTTTTAATCTTGAATATTTCTGGAATATTAAATATGTGTTTATGTTTTTAGACTGTAGCTAATAAAGCTTTTCAGGACATCCCAGAAGGAGAAGCTTTGTAACAAGGTTTCTCGGGTGGTCATGGGTCCCCTTACAATAATCATCTGTAGGGAGCAAAATAAAAAAAATCTGTGAATAATGCAGATATTAGACCAAAGTTTCTCATTTGATATAAGTTTAAATTAAAACTGCTTCGTTTTTCTTTAAACCACAGTCAATCTAAATAGCACAGTAACTCATCTAATATAGGGAGACGTTGAGTTTTCAGAGTTCCCATCTGATTTGGTGTTGAATACTGAGAGTGATCATCACTTTGGCAGATCATTATCAGATAGTGCAGTTATAAATTTTAAAGAATCTGTTTCACTTTCTCTCTCCTCTGTGTCGCTGAGCAGTGCTGTATGTAGAGTGCAAAAGTTTTGTTTTTTCCCCTTCACAGGTTGATGATTTTGTTGATGGGGTTGCTGGCTCTCTGTGTACTGCCTTAGACAACGTAGCCCCTTTGAAAAACTTTCAAAATAGAAAGCTGCATCCCTTGTTTAATACAGAGCTGCACACTCTAAAGCAAAAACTGGAAATAAAATCATGCTCCACAGGCCTACAGAATCCTATCTAGTCTGAAAAAACGGTTTACTGCTGTATAGGAGGACCCTTTGTAAAGCAAGATCAGCATGTTTCAATAATAGAGGAGATAAGAATAATCCTAGATATCTTTTTAATACAGTTGCAAAACTCCCCCAGGGCCATAGCTCTGTTGAACCGTCCATCCCACCTGCTCTTAGCAGTAATGATTTTGTTGGATTATTTATAAATAAGATTGATTTTATTAGAAATAAGATCATTAGCACTCCACTATCCGTGATTGGCTTGTCTCTGGAGGGTGAGGCAGAATCTGAGGTGGTCATGGAATCTGAACCGGGGTTAGACTGCTTTGATCCAGTGTAACTTTCAGAGTTAGCCAAACTATTGTCTTCATCTAAGCCTTCTACTTGTATGTTAGATCCAGTTCCAACAACATTATGTAAGGAAGTATTCCCTTTGATCTCCTCCATCATTTTAGTTGTGATTAATCTATTCCTGTTACAGGGATATGTACCAAAGGCTTTTAAGGTTGCTGTAATTAAACCTTTGCTTAAAAAGTCGGCTCTTGACCAAATGACTTGGTCTAGTATAGAGCCATATCCAGGGGTAAAAGTGCAGCAATCTGAAATGAGAAACAGAAGATGGCAGAGCATGTGAAACATTTTGAGAAAATTATATAAAAAGATATATATATATAAATATTATATTTGTCAAGCTACTCAAACTCTTGTTGATTCTCTATCTACAATAAAAAGGTACAAAGGGATTTTGACACAAATCTTAGTGTTTTTATTTGAATTTGATTTTACAAGCCAGACAAAGAAAACTAGAACTGTAAAGCTAGAAGAGCATTTGTAGCTCTGGAGGAAAGATGTATTACTATTAAATGTATTGATTTGTGGAACAAGATTATCAGTGAGATAAAGCAATCCGAAACTTACTCTTTGTTTAAAACAAACCTGACTGGGATAGGCTGATATATAGTTGTCTATTAGCCCTTTGTTTTCCACGTATTGGTAAACATGGTGTGTTTTTATTTTGTATGGCTGTAATCTGAGCTGAATAAGTAATACTTTGTAGAAACTTGGGGCAGGTAATATAAGTTTTTACTTTTTTCAGCTTTCAGTTGCCACCTGAACGGTTTTTGTTATGTTGTTTTCTGTTAATAAATGAATTAAAATAAATAAAAGCATTTGTGAATATGTGCAGCATGACAATAAGGAATTATTACATTATGACATTTTTTGCTGATTTTCTTATATTTGAAAGAAAAAAAGGCCAGTCTTGGCCATTTAACTTCTGGGCTGAAAAGTTTACCCACTCCGTCGGTGGTTACAGGGTAAGGTGGAAGCAGGAGGATAAACCTGGGTTATAGCATATTTTTTGTTAATTAGATCAGTGGGAAAAGTTTTCAAAGTAAAGAAAAATGGTCTGATAGGGCAACCAAACATAATGAAATGATCCAACCCCAAATTATGTGGCCGGAGACACTTTCCCTGCTACTGCCAGACCTTTTACTTCTGTTAATTTCCATTCTGAGGAAGATGAGGGGAAGATTTGCTGTTTAATTTATTACATAACATTTAATTTCAAATATATATATTTTTTATATATCTGTAAATCCTCAGTCATCCAGGTCATGGTAAAACTTGAAAAGCTCAGTTTAGGCAACTGGATATGAAGTTTTTTTTAGAAGACATATCGCCTCTCAACCAAGAAGTTCTAACTGACGATGTTAAGATGAAAAACCAAGACTCATCAGAGGAGGTGGTCTTAGGCATTGGATGAGATGCAAAACGTCTTCCAGAAAACTTCACATCCAGTTGCCTAAACTTGAATTTTCAAATTTGATTAGCATTTAGCATGAGATATGTAGTAGAAGATTCAAACACTGATAAGAATAGATTTCCTATTAAGTCACCAGTAAAAGTAGTCTTAATAATCCAATAGATCTAGGATGATACAGCTGTTAGAACTGCATACTTGTCAGTGAAATAAATAGTTGGTACTTTTTCAGGGTTTCTCTAGGATTGCAAAAGGAAATAAAAAG
>NW_015151398.1:174563-201977 GCF_000732505.1 Cyprinodon variegatus | reverse complement strand
CTGCACTGTACCTCTAAATTTGAAAGGAGAAAAAAAAATAACTTAAGACATTATTGATGGTGAAGTCTGTTTTTGTAGGTAACGTTACTTCCAACCATGGTGAGGGCTGATAATGATTCTGGTACTTCTTAAAGTACATTTGTTCTTTAAAACTGAGGAAAGCTTGGGTCAATGTGACAATCAGTCCCGAATAAGAGAGCTGATAATCTAAACAGATGAGGGAATGAGTCAGAAATGTTGCATGATCCTGAAATTAAAATAACATAACCTTTTTAAATCCTACCATTGGTTAGATCCTTAACTATATTTCAAATGCATACATGACTGTGCAGTTAACTATTTGTTCATTTTTGTATAGAAATACGTGTTTTCCTTCCACTAAACATAAAGTACATAACCCAAAAAGGGGAAGCCCAAACCTTTGTCATCCTTAGTCATCTATGTATCTGTCATTTCATGCTGGTTGTGACCATCTATCACACCCAACTTTTTCTGTGAAAACCAAACAGTTGAAACTAAAATGGTTGGCAGTCCTTAAAGGAACCAATAAACACATCCACCCATCGGGTGCCTATCCCCAGCTGTCTACAGGCGAGATACACCCTAGATATGTCACACCCCATAGCGGGGCAACACAGAGACAAACATGACATTTTCTTCAAATTTGCAACAAATTTGTCTAACAAATTTTTGTGTGTGTGAATCGTTGTTTGTCCTATTAAAAAAATAACAAGCATCTATAAGTGTGAAACATGATTCTAACTTCTCTTTTCTCGTATTTGTGTTTTTTTTTTCTGAGAATCTAAAATTAAGGAAGCATAGAACCAACAAGGGTGTGAGTGCAGGATCTTTTTATGTTTTGAAAAATGTATTCACAAAGATATGCCTGTAACTACACCGTCATAAAACAGTCATTCCACCTTAATCCTGCACATTTACACTGATACATACCAGCACGTAACAGGATGTTACAATGTAATTCATCTTTAATGAACGAAAAAAAGTAAATATACGTTTTCATTTCTGTAAACAATCAAGAAGTTATTTTCACTCTCTCCTTTCCATATTTTCTACTGCTTTAGAGGAAAGGGAAACATGGACATTTTAAGGTTTGTTCCAGGATCCTCTGATCGACATTTTATGGAAATGGCTTTACTAAATATGACAAATTAGTGAATATAAACATCACAAAAAAGGAAGAGGAAAGTAAACTGTCCTTCTTAGATGGCCCCTGTAAATGAAAAAATACCACATAAAAACTGAATAGCATTAAAATTCAGTCATGCCTATTTGATGCATATATATATATATATATATATATATATATATATATATATATATATATATATATATATATGCGTGTTAAAACTTGAAACTCAAGATCCTTTAAGAGACCTAAGATAGCATTTGAGATAAGAGGTGATAAGTCTTCTGATAAGACTGGCATTGCAGTTGCCTGCAATTAAACATTGGTTTTAAGATCTATTATCTAGACAAGAAATTAGATACACATTTATATCATAATAATCAGCCCAAAAAATTGCAAATCAAAGATAAAAGTCTAACTATCAATAATTTAGATTGTTTCAGTCTAGACAGAGGAGTTTTATAGCAACCCATTATAGGCCTCATCATTAATCATAAACCCTTCACCCAGAATTAAACATATTTCATAAATTATCTGATAATACACACATGGTACATGATTACTTTCAAGAAATTACTTATTTTAGTGACAAAAAAGGCCTTATGCATACAAATTTCTTACATGTGTAGAGCAGTGATATATTGCTCTTACTCAATATACCACTTCCTGCTTCTCCTGCAGAAGACCTCTTCAGGTAGGTAATCAAGTAACTAAATAAAAACTAAGTGTGCATAAAGAGACAGTTCGAAGACCAATACTGCCAATAAACTAAAAGCCACCTCGCAAATAAATAGGACTTTTTGGGACTTTATATTTAACATTTTACACCTTACTATATCCTTTGGTTCTTTTAAATTTGACTTGCAAAGTACGTGCTGCAGTGAGCTTGTTTTGTTTTACTTTGCATGTTCAAATTACAAGATTTCCATGACGCAGACGCATTAAAAAAGCATAAAGACGTTCCTTTGGGACAAATAACCGCTGAATGCTAACTAGGATAAGTTACACTATGACTAAAACAATAAAAACATGATAATCATCAGCATAAGAAGGGAACCCAGCACGACTGCCACATAACGCTTTTGTTTGCGATGTATAAGAATGAAAGAATTTATTATTAACAGAACTGCACACGCTGACATGGTCATCATGTTGCCTCCAAACCAGTTTATTAATCCTCCAACCAAAGGAGAGTTTGTTAGCCTTTGAACCAGTTCGCAGTTTTGGTCCGTCTTTGGTGTTTTGGTGCTCTGAAGCTTGTAGACCACTCTGCACCACGGGTCATTTGTCAGAACCTCTGTGACCTTAAAAACCTCATAGGTGGGAATGAGTACTTGCCCCATCTGGTTTGTGCTGGAGTAATATGTGATGTCAGCACCAAAACATGTTAGAATCTCAAAACAGGAAACATTGCCATTGGTCTCAAATGACTGTTTGCTTGAAGCTGACCAAATTAATGTCCCAAAGCGAATGTTTGTGTCGACGACGTCCTGCTCAAAACGTTTCCACGTCCTTAGATAAACAGTCCTGCACGCCGAATGGTTCTGATTCAGAGCTTGAATAGCATCCGTCAAGTAGAAGTACAAAAAATGAAATCTAAAATGATCCGTGCTGTACTTGTGTTTTCCACCTCTTACTGCTTTGTTGAACATCTGCCGGATGTTGGCCAGTTTTGTGAATATGTATAAGGATGTAGCGTGATCATCTTGCAGGAGTTTGTCCACAGGTTTTTTTGCAGATCTTTCGACTGAAGCCCAAGCATAACTAAGGTTTACGTTGACGTGCCACTCAAACACGCCATACAGGTTGATGAGAGTCTTGGATTTAGAATGGCAACCATCATACATGTCGTCGACACAATCTAGAGCCATATCCAGGGGTAGAACCGCAGCATTCTGAAACGAGAAGCAGAAAATGGCTGAACATGTGAAATATTTTGAGAAAATTTGTCAATTTGTCAAATTGTCACGTAAACTCTTTTGTTTATTTTCTACCTGTATTTGAAAAGTGCAATGGGATTTTGTCACAAGCATTATTTTTTTATTGGAATTTGATGTGACAGGCAAAAGAAAGAAAACTACAACTGTAAAGCTAGAAGCAAGGGTGTCAAGTAACAACGTACAAATACTTGAACATATTCTGTTACTTAAATAGAAATTCCGGTTACCCATACTTTACTTTAGTAATTATTTTTCAGACAACTAACAGTATTTTTGAAATTATCTCTACTTACTCCTCCTTACATTTTAAAAATAGACTGGTTAATTTTGTTTCTTTTGAGTTAATTTGCTTTATGGCCTGTTGGTTTATATATTTATTTTGATACTATCAAAATAATTTGTTTCATCCAAGCATCATTTCCTTGTGGTTGGACTCAGTGCTGCATCAACTTGTTTGCCAAATACCAAAATAGTTTTCCAGATGGTGTAAAGCTAAATTTGACGCTGTTGCCATTAGTTATAGAACTAAGAAACTGAAGTCTAAGGAAGTTATCATCCAGAATTGTAGAAAATGTTTCTTTAATAGGCTAGTGCAGTAAAGCTTCTGTCCTAAATGTTTTGCATGCATTTCTTTTAACTTTATCTATTAAGTAGTTTTAAAAATGGTACTTTTACTTCACTAAAAAACTTAACTTGATACTCCAACTTGTACAAAAGTGTTTTTAAACAGTAGGATTTCTATTTGAGTAATAAACATTAATACTTTTGACACCTCTGGCTAGGAGACCAGTTGTGGCTGTGGAAGAGCTGCAATAACTGCTGAGACTGTGTTGACTGTGAGTGAAGCCTTTTCAATAACTCAGTTTTATGAAAATGTGGAAAGAAGAAGCTCATTGTTCAAGTGAAGTAAAAATAAAGTCTGATTTATATTTTCGCCACAAGCCATGTAAGGCAAGCAGCAAACATGGCTGACATGCAAAATTTGCTGAGGAATAACTGACAATAACCCCAAGTCTGAAACTACACCATGGTGATGGTAGCATCGTACTGCTTGCATCATACTTTTCTTTAGCGATGAGAATATAAGAAAACTGGAAGGTAATAGGAATGTAGATGGAGCTAAATGCAGCTCCGTGCTGTAAGAAGCCCTGCTGGAAGTTGAAAAATACGGAGTATGGGGCAAAGGATCACCTCCAGTAGAACACCTATTCTACTTATATACATATAAATACAGAAATACAATGAAAGGATTAGCTCAAATGTGTTAAATGGCCCAGTAAAATTCAAACCTAAAAAGTAATTGAGAATATGTGGTTAAAAGTTTGAAACATCAAATTTAAGTTTTTTGTTTTATAAGGTGGGTAAACAAATTAAACAGATGTGTAAAGCCATTAAAGACTTGCAGTGGCTGAGGGGTGAAAATTCAATGCTGATACATGATTTCACAGCAAATTAAAATGGTTTGCCAAACTCATCAATAAGTAAACACATAACCACACAAAACACATTAAAAGGAAAACTTTTGCAAGCAGCAAAACTGACTGCAAGCTGAGAAAATCTGCAACTACAGAAAAGGCAGCAAATTAAAAAGATGCTGCTAATACAAGAGTGGTGCTAACATACAAAATACATGCATTAAAAAAATGCTGCAAGCAGCAAAAACAACTGCAAGTTAAGAAAATCTGCACAGCATTAGAGAAGTGTTCTAGCCTCTTAATATCCACCTCATTTTTTGAAATTCTCGTCTATTTTGCATAGCCAAATGGAAAAGCAAATTACTTAGGAACTGTAAACTCAAATTGCATGTGTGATAAATAATTTGAAAGCTAACATTTTCTAGTTTCTGAATATATGCATGAAAATTGGGTGCGTAAAACCCAGCCCAAGCTGCAGCAGTTCAAACATGACTCAAAGTTGACATGCTTGCTTGTTGTGGCTCTTTTGTCATGTTTACATTTTGACATGCTGCTATATCTGTGTTAATGGTGCTTTGTTTTTCTCTGTGTCCATAAAATGAACTAGGTGATTAAATTGTAGAGAATCTAAGCTTTCCAACAATGTCTAACATGTCTATATTGGAAAACATTTTACCTGTGTAATTTTTATGCTTTCATAGTTATTAGTTGTAAATGCTTTAAAACAGGTTTTGAGAGGCTAGACCACTAGTGGGAGAAAATCATCTACTTATATGGGACCATAAATTTCTACAAATGAATGTCTCTGGACTAGACCCTTAGGAGAAAAGAAAAGGTAAGTCTTCCTCTGAATCTTTTTAAGCAATCCCTCTATATATCCTTTGTATACCTTTACCAGGGGCCTATATGAGTTTTGGTCGCATCCTCCTTAGTGGTCTAGTTTGCAGCTTATCTCAACCTGCAGATGTTTTTGCTACTTTCACCATTTCCCCCTTTGCGTGTGTTTTGTGTGGTTTCAAGTTAGCATCAGTTATATATTTGCAGAAGGTTTTGTTTTTGCAGCATGTGTCCACTTTACTGTTCCTCTCCCTTTTCTGTAATGAAGTTTTTTACAGTTGTTTTTGCCGACTGTAGATTTTTACATTTTGCCTTTTTTTTTGTGTTTATGCATCATTTTTTTGTTTTCTAATCTAGTTTTATAGCCTTGTTGAACTTTTGAATTTGCTGCATTTAAAAATGTGGAAAAATGTCTTCCCTAAATTTGAAGCCCTCAACCGCTGCATGGAAACAGTGGCTGAGGAGTGCAAAATACATATAGCTCTAATGTATTTTCTCCATCCACTTAACAATGCTTTGTGTTAGCATATAAAACCCACATTTATACGATTAAGTTTGTAATTGTAGCATGACAAAATGTGAAAGGATTCATTTTTTCTTCATAATTTTGCAAGTCACTGTAGCAAATTGTTGTTATTCTTTTGCTCATTTCAGATTAAAAACGGAATCTTACCTGATCAGGTCTCTGGGGCCACCACAGGAGCAGAAATGGATCATTATACAAGAGGACTATGACCAGCAACAGCCCACAAAGAGGGAGCAGCTTTCTGAGGAATTTGCTCCCACACACAGATCCCTTCGTAAGCGTCATTTCTGATTAAAAAGCACCAAAGATGTCGAGCCGATGTTCTAATATTAGCGCATTTGACTGCCATAAACTTGCTGAAGCCTGTGAGAGTCAACAATGAAAATATGTCAAGGGTTTGCTAGAGTTTTTGATCTTTCAACACACCACAGATATACAGATATACAGGTTTCTATAGCAAACAAGTTAAAAAAGGCTTACCTTTTTACTGCAAGAGGCATGATAAACCACTGAGGTAAAAGAAGACAGAGGCGCTGTGAGAGAAAATGCAGATTTTTCTGCCTTAAAGTACTGCAGAACAGGCATTACAGGTATAGCTGCCAAGCCCACACCTTAATAAACACTGTAGTTCAAAATAATCTCTATTTTGCATGTTATGTTTGCACAGCGTCACAGATAAGAAACTACTAACTAATCATAGGCTGACCTTTAATCTTGAATCATTTGGATTTTTTTTTGCTTAAGTTAGCATTTTACTATGTTGTACTTAGTAGTTGTGCTGCAAAAGTAAGCACAGTGCACCTTTGTCTGTCAGCACAGATAGAAGGAGGATCTCCTGGTGGTAAAACAGGTGAATCCAGTTTAGTTGCCGATACTGGCTAATGCAAACTAAGGTGAGTCATTCTGCAAGATGATACAGATACACAGGAAGGTTTCCTTAATGTGGTTTACAACATGAGGTAAGTTATCAGACTTAGTTTCACTTAGATTTTTATTCTACTCAGTGTGAGAGTTTACCATTAGTTTGAAAAATATCTGATGATAGAGTGATGAACTAAATGGCAAAGGTTGGGTGTTTGGAAGGACAGATACAGCCAACATTAAAAAAAGAAGCAGGCGTTTAAGATGAGATCACCATTTAAAATTATTATAGAGCAAACATATTTAAATAAAACTGATCAATGAAACATTATTAAGGGATTTGTAGAAAGCTGCCTTCTCAACACAGAGAGGTTTTTTATTCCTGCACTCAATGTTTTTAGGCTGCTAGCAACTTGCATTTGCCTTTATGAAGATGTAGAAGCCTACTGTATATAATTATAGATTTTGCACTAAACTTGTGTAAGAATACATTTTTCAATTTGAATGTGTTCGATAATTTTAAAAAGAGGTGCAGGTTTCACCATTTCACTACCCTGCTGCCAGAACCTGTTTAATGTTCTTCTGTCAAAAGGACCAAACTTGTTCTTCACTATTTCTTAAGGTTTGAACAAGCAGATGGAAATCTTTGATTATTAAACTTTTCTAATTTTCTTATAAATGTCCAGAGTCATTTTTAGTGTTTTGCAAAACACAGATTTACCAGGGGTTCCAATAAATATGGCTAATATTTTATTGTAGCATCTAGTTAAGAGGTCACACGAAAGCAGGTTTAGTCACCTGACTCTCCCCCATTTCCATCTGGTGCAATGTTCTTCCCATGTAAACAACTAATAAATGCTAAACCTAAAACATAATGTTAGCTCAGCATGAACAGAACTACCAACATGAGCAACCTCATTTTAACAAACTATGAGGAAGATTAGTCCATGTGGGTTTTCTTCGTTTATTTATCTGACTGACTACCCAGCAGGCCTTGCAGCTTATCCAATCTCAGAGGATGTTACAGATTATGTAACGATGCAGTGGATATGGAAATATATTTGTGGGGGGTCCTGGTGGGGGTCTGTCCAACCCCGAAATAATTGACCAATCTGAGACAATGAATAAACATGCATAAAATGTTCTAGAGGTATAAATACTAGGTCTGAAAATATCTTGCAAGATCAGATTTTGCAGAATAGCAAACTAAAAAGAAGGCCGGATTACAGTTTGCAACAAAACAATTTAGTAACGCTTGAAATTGATAGAAATCATCTTTACTGAGTTTGGGGTATTCATCACAATCATGCAGGGTATTAAACAGTTTGCATAAAAGAAAAAAAAGAAACAGTGCATGCTTAATTAGTAGCCTGACCAATAAGCACTTAAGGGTTTTGTGATGAACTATTCTAGTATAAATTGGGATTAAAGCTGAATAACACCACACACTAACACAAGCAAATTCTTGGAGACTGCCAGTAAAAACAAAACACTGACACTAATAAACAATCAAACAAAAAAATCATTAGTAAACATAAAAAACATGAACTAAATCAAATGTAGTTGTTTTAATAAATGAATAAACAAAATAAGATCTGGGATTTTTTTTTATTATACGTTTCGTAGTTAAAGACACACTTTGCAACCTTTGACCGAAGTATTAGCTTTATTTGAGATATAATAAATGATTATCCAGATCAATATTCAACATTTGGAGCATATCAAAGCTCCAAGTGCGCTGCCCATCAACATCCTGACTGTGTCCTTCTGCATTGGGGGTGCTGTTCCAAATTACTTGCACTGTCTTCATTCTTGGTTAGATTATGCATTTCCTTCCCCCCCCCCCCCCCCCCCCCCCAGATGTTTGAAGCCATCCCAGAAAAAGGAAGAATGCCGACAGAAGGTCTCTGCGTGTGTCATTGCCTCTCTAGTTTTTTTAGAGGGACTAATTGTAGTTTTTGTCATATATCTGTATCTTAGCTGGAAGGATACTGTTGAAGAGGTAAGCCGCAGTGTTTCTCATCTAACACATACTTTAATAGGCACATACAAAATATGAAACAAATAGGAAATTACTGAGCTGGAATGTAACTATTGCTTATTTCTAACAATTTTCTGTGTATGTTGCCCTCTAGTGGACATTTAAATTTTTTTTTTCCTCTTCTCTTTAGAATTCTCAAGCCCTGACCTCTAACTTCAGTGGTGAGGAATCAGCAGACTGCAGAACTACAGTTTCGGTTGTAAACGATGAGGCCATTGAACAAATATGGGATTCTTGCAGTGCACATTTTAGTAAAGCCTGGAAAACATCAGAGCAAAACCTGAAAGAGCCTGCAGAAAAGTACATGGAGAGAATCCATTCGCTGGCTTTATACCTGTTCACACAGAGTGCACTGAAACAAGGCAAGGGAAACTCTGATCCTGCAGAGAAAACTTTAAAACCAAGACGTACCTTTGAACCCGTCTCCCTTTATTCCTCCCTTACTCAGGTGATTCAAATCTTAAAGCAGAATCAGGTGATATGTCTGAGCACCAAATACAGAACAGAAACTGTTTTAGAACCCAACATCTCCACTGGTCAGGTTCGATTTAGCACGTTTATCTTAGGTTCAGATAAGTGGAATACTGATAGGAAAGGTTCATGTTATGAGATCTACTCATGCTTTGGAGCAAACGTAACAAAATACTCTGCCCTTAAAGGAGATAGTCAAGTTCTAATTCCTCCATACGAGGTTTTTACAGTCACTGACATCAATAAACGAAATAATTCATGTAAAGTCAGCTACAAACTCCAAAGCAATCTGAACTGTGTTTATGACAAAGAGCGCAACCAGTTGCATTCCATATCTGCATTACCTGTGGAGGGATTCTGGCTCATTTTTGTGATCGTTTGCTTTATACTTCTGTCCCTTATACTACTTTGTGTTATTGTGAAACTTTACCATGGGATGACCTTATCTCACAGAATGAATTTGCCTTTGTCTAACATTATCCAATCACATTATGGCCTGTAATGTTGCTGATGTGCAAAACAATTTAAAAAGAGGAAAACAAATTACCCAAAAAGTTGGAAATCTTTCTCCTCATTTAGATTCCACCTTAAAATTTGAGATTTTATGTTATATACAAAGAAAACATAACTGTGTTTAAGGAACTGCATGATTTTTCCACATAGATGTTTAAAATTGTCTGCAAATAAAAATCTACAAGTGTTATTTGCATGTGTTAGTCTGCTGATTTAGAAATATACAACATGACTTTGAAGCAGTTGAAGGGACTAATTATTCCACTGACTTATTCCATCAGATGATTCTAGAATCAGATGGTTTTAACGAACACTTAAGCTTACTTGTATCATATAGTGGGGAACGATCCAAAGCCAAATAACAGGTCCACCTCTGATTGGATAAAACAAAGATCAATTTTGTTTTACTCCCCCAGTAACAGCTCTTAAACCCCAATTTTAGAAAGTAGTCAATGGATCAGGTATCTCTCTCTCTCACTGCTAACTTCAAAGATGGTTTCAGGAGGGCTGGAAACATTTTCCTTAGTCTACTCCAGACTTATTGCAATGTGACTAAAGCCTCTAGAAAAAAACTAAACTGTGCAGAAAAAACATGTAGATGTTAGCTGCAAATATTTATTTATAAAAATAACAGATGTATACTGATTAATCAATATAATAACACAAACTGGGCTTGTCTAAATTGACAAGTTATTTAATATGAAACTATTAATTTAATATTTGCCAAATTTCTAAAGCCAGCTTTGTTAAATAGGTTGATTAACAAAAAATATTACATTTTTAGAGGAAGAAAAGAGATCCGGTTTATGTCAGCAGAACACATCAAAATATCTGAGCCAAACCTGTGACATATTTTAAAAGGGAGGTGTGTTTATATATTATGAGTGAAAATATATTGCATCAATATTGAATTTAGTGAATCAAAGCTGGAGTGGCCTGAACTAAAATATGGGTAATCTAGTTTCAAAACAGATAGATGACCTAAGACTTCAATGACACTCGACCAACTAGCACATATTGGCTTTTCAAAAGCCCTCATAATGTAATTTAAAAATATTTTATTCAAAATTAATGATAAATCAATTAACCTAATAATTTAAAGCTTCTTTTTTTTAACTTCAACGCAACAGCCATTTTTTTCTGCCAAAGTGTGGATCAAGGTGATCTACCTGAAGACCCTGGAAACTGACATATTAGGAATAAATGATTAAGGGTTTGTGAACAAAATACAAATTTGTTCCCAAAAACACTGACTTTGGGCCATAGATTACTATTATGTGGCTATAATGTTCCTGCAGTGGCTGCAGGAAATATATACTAATTTGAGGGCGTGCAAAAAACTATACTATACATACTTACAGCCAGTAGCCAACTTCAGGTTCAGTCAGTTCAAGTTCAGTCAGGGGTCCCTGACAGATGACAGATGCTGTGCAGCTGCCAGTGTTCATTCGGAAACACTGTGAACCAGAGAGGAATGCAACTGTAGTTTTTACTGTCGTTCTTCTCCTGCCCTCCACTAACAACTATACATGTTGGTCTGGAGGGAGCTGCTATTCAATGAGCATTAGCCCCAGTAACTGATGTGTCTAAATCAGCAACACTGCTGCAGTGAATAGGAGACGTGCCTTTAGGTCCTTAAAGGAATGAATGATAAAGGTGAAATATCCCTCCATCTCCAAAGTAAAGGCCCGTCCTAATTTTACCAATGACCATTTGGTGGAAAGTCATTTGGTCAGATGAGACCAAAACAGAACTTTTTTGTCATAATTCCAGTAACCGTGTTTGGAGGAAGAAGAGTAACGAGTACCATCCCAAGAATACCATCCCTACTGTGAAGCATGGGGGTGGTAGCATCATGCTCTGGGTGTGTTTTTTCCTGCACATGGGACAGGGCAACTGCACTATATTAAGGAGTGGATGATCGGGGCCAGGGATTGCCAGATTTTTGGAAACAACCTCCTTCCCTCAGAGCATTGAAGATGGGTGGAGGCTGGTTCTTCCAAAATGACGATGAGCCGAAGCACACAGCCAGGAGGAGTGGCTGTGGAAAAAGCAGATCAAGGTCCTGGTGTGGTCAGGCCAGTCTCCAGACCTAAACCCAATAGAGAATCTTTGGAGGGAGCTCAAATTCTATGTTTCTCAGTGACAGCCCAGAAAGCTGGGTGATCTAGAGAAGATCAGTGTGGAGGAATGGGCCAAACTCACTCCTGTAGTGTGTGCAAACCTGGTGAAAAACTACACTAAAAAGTTTGACCTCTGTAACTGCAAACAAAGGCTACTATACCAAATATTAACACTGATTTTCTCAGGTGTCCAAATACTAACTTTAGCTGTGTCATACGAATAAATAGTAAAAAAAAAATCATACCTTGTGTTTTCTAGATTTTTTAAATTATGTCTCTCACAGTGGAAATGAACCTGCCATGACAATTTCAGACCCCTCCATGATTTCTAAGTGGGAGAACCTTCAAAATAGCAGGCTGTTAAAATACTTATATTCCTAACTGTACTATCTATATATATATATATCTATATATATATACAGTACATACACACATATACACACATTATATACACATATATGTACTGTATATATGGTAACTGAAAAAATTGCTTTATAATTATGTGAAGCATGAAGGAAAACTGAATAAACAGTAACACAATAACAATAGCTAATAAATTTTATTTATCCGTTTAAGAAAACTTTTAAACAATAATTACAACAAAGAACCAAATAAACCTCAAAGGGGAGTAAAAACTTACCAAGTACAATACAATAATTCAGAGTGGAAGAACAAAGCAACTTTCAGCAGCTAAACAGGAATGGAACCTCTGGGATCGTTTCATGAAGCTGGATTCATTCAAGGTGCAGCTGCACATTCAGCCACTACTAAGATGAGCTGAACTCATGAAACAGATTCCAGAAAGCAGAAGACAGCAAAACCGATCAACTGAATGCAAACCGAATCAGGAAGAGAAACGAAATGATTTACAGCAATCACTAAATCAAATAACAGCAAAGATTACTATCTAAAAAAATAAAATTTCACCTCGAAATTAAGGAGGCGGGTAAACTTCAAGGCAGCCACGCCACTAAAATGCAAAGCATCGATTTGCTTTACAACTTAGAAAATGATACACCCCTGTGGGGTTCATTAGAAGCAACAAGCAAAAACTGCACCACTACAAAGAACCGTGATATCTAAATGAAAAAAAAAACAATATTAAACTCAACTAAAATCAGAAGGTTTAAGAGAAACGTCATAGAATAAAACACATTAAACCCGATTCAAAGGAAACAATTTAAATCATGTGTGTGAAAACATCACAAACCCTCATTAAAAGATTTAGCTGGTCCATTTTAAGTCCTTCAGCACATTCATGGCACATCAGTAAAGAAACTCAGAGCAGGCGCAACATCAGAAATCTACAATATTAATCATTAACAGCTGTATTTACAATAGCTATCAGATTACTCTTTTAAACAGAGCAGAGATTAATGTTCCACATACACTTTGCATTACTTTAATAGCCCATGGTGGATCAAACATGTCCCTGGATCTCTGTGTTCCTGACAAGAGAGGCGGTTGATACCAGACTAGTCAGCATCTATATTTAAAATAGATGTAAACAGACAGCCAATGGTTGGTATGTAGATTTTTTTTTTTTTTATCCTTTAAAGAAAATGAGAAAAGCTACAATTACAAATAAATAGCTACAGTTTTTTTATTTTTATCTAAATGAGAATCTATACAAATTGTTGATGTATGGCAAGACCACTGAATATTTTCTCTTCAAAATGACTGTGCTGTACAGCTCAGTTATAAACACATTCCTTCATTGTCAATTGAGGTGTCAAAGACTGGAAAGTGCAGTATGCATCTATGTAATGTCAGCAATTGAACCTTTAGCGATTGAGCAGAAGGCAACTGGACTTAGTCTCCTCTTTTCCCTTGAAGATGATTCGCCTCTCATCAAAAGGTTCCTCAGCTCTAAACATGCTTAGAATTTGTAATCAGTAAAATCACACTAATACGGCCAATGAAGTCACTAATAAGGGAAACTAGGACAAGCAGCTCTGTTTCAGCTCAGTTAAGTGCGTCTTTAGTTGTTTCTGTCATATGTCCCAAGCAGAGGAAGTCCAGGTGCCTAAAGCACTTAGGATTGTCATGTCCTGGATGACTGAGAATCTGTATGAATAAAAACAGCATTTAAAGGCCCGGTGTACTTTGATATGTTCTGAGTTACACCCCTCTGCATCTTCATGCAGTGGCAGTACTGGGATTTTTATTGGAACGGTTACTCTTTGAAGACCAGGAGAAACATGAGGGAGGAGGTGGAATTAGGAAAGAAAAAGAGTCTAAACAAAAGCTGCGGAAGAACTTAAAGCTCTATTTAAACTGTAAAGGACCACCAGGCTACATTATGAGGCAAAAAAAGAGCGATAGAGTAGTAAAAGCCAACATGTTTCACATACAGAACAGTTTAACTGCTGCATGTTGTGTTTTTTTCACTGCCACTGCTAGGATGAGGAGGCACATAACTCTGCTGCTCTGGGAGAAGTTTGCTAACCTGACAACAGCCAGATGCATGTCTTGCTCCGCCCAGCTCCACTCATTCCTAGTGAGTGGAGCTAGGCGGAGCGAGACATGCATCTGGCTGTTGTCAGGTTAGAAGTTTGCTGGACATGAATGGATTTAAACTCAGGCGTGTATTTAATAAAACTGCTTTTTTATCTATTGCTAAAATGAGGATGCAATAAACCAATTCAATGACTTTATAAATGAGAGTTGCACAAGTTTGAATTTATCAAAAGTGTAGACATACAGATATTTTTGTTTCCTTCAGGAAGTAATGCCTTTACTCTCCACTTTTTAGCCATGGTTCTTCCAGGTAAAATAATATAATTAAATAAGGAAAATGTTGAAAAGTAAATCGCGATGAAACGACCAAGAAAATCTGATGAGAATAAGAGGTTTTGATCCTGCACAGGTGGCAAAAAACCAAATCGATCTAAACCTAAGGAGTCCAAGATGTTTCAGCAGAAACATCTCATCAGAGTAGGTCAATAAATGCGTTCTAATCTTTTAAGGAAATATGGATTAAAACATTTTGCGTCTGCATCAGATGCAGAGCAGTTACCATGTGTGATTTAATGCTATTTTCCAATTTGCTTAATATCAAGTAATCATTAAAGTTTTTTTTAATAAATGGATGCCGAAATTTAAAAGTGATAATAACTCAAACATTTCCTGTTCATTAAAAACGTATAGAGAAAGCGCTGACCATGCTTATATTAGAGAAATTTAATTCCAAGCTTGCGCATCCAAATTTATATCTGAAAGACGTTGAAGTTCTTTTATTGCATGATCCTTTGCACAAAAAAGCAGTTTCAATAAATAGTTAAAAGCCAATATTAAAGACATTCATGCCCACATTGAGCTGACGTAAACCTCTTTCCAGCTGCAAGTCTGATATAGCTTCAATTTTTTATGTTGGATTAAAAGTGATTTCATTGTGCAAAATAATTATTTCAGGAAGTTTGTGATGAAATTAAGAATTTCTCCAGCTGAGTTCTTAAAAATTGGGGAGTACACATAGATGATGCTAAAACTGTAGCATGCAGAGTCACTGAGTTCAAACAGTTCATAGGCCTACAGTAAATACTCTGGACATGCTTACATTTCAGACCAAATCTGATTTCCTGCTGTACAAAATGACTTCAGACTTCCAATGGAAGCATTTGGTTGATTTTCTTCATAGAGTTAACATTACCTAATATACTGTAACAATCCGTACATATACAGTATATCACACATCATATGTTTTGTATACAAGTCGTGAACGTTCCATGCAGCATATAAAAACCCCCGTCTTTGAATAATATTGGTCTCCATAGAAGAATATACTGATTGGTCGACTAAATCTACTGTATTAGTTCCTCCTTTAAAGTTAGTTGACAGCCTTCCATTAATATTTGCCTACAGTAAAGGATGTTTCTGATTCTCCTAAAAGCGTCGGCTTTGCTTCCACAGTCCTGGCTGGACGTTACTTCACACATTGTGCATCTATGAAGCACATACTCAAGTCAGCTTGACACATGTGCCCTTCTTTCCAAACGTTAGCATCTACTTTTCATCTGCACTGTGCACAAGAGTCCGCCTGGGACTCAAAGCTCAACCGTAATCACGTTTCCCCCCAAAAAGTAAAAAAATGATTTCATTTAGGTGGATCTTTTATATCATTTGATATCCATTAGCTTCCGGAAACATCCGTGTAATTCTTCTGATATTGATCTCTTATTAATTTTCTGTAGGATATAGAGGATGGGGTGACGGACTTGAACTAAGTAAGCTTTGTGAGCGTCAAGCTGCAGATGCGGCTTCATTTAAAAGCTCTAAGATGTGTAAACATTCCCAGATTGAAGAAGTCTGCTTTGCTGCGTACTATGTTTCGTATCATAACATTTCTGGAGGTATAAAAGGAAGGTTTGGCTATAAAGCAGGGTGGGTTGGGTACAACAGCATCCTGCCCCTGGAGAGAGATCCGGGTGAGTTTATAGGAGACCTGAGGTGTTTTTTTTTTATTTTGTGATTGTACAGATTTTGCATTTTCAGCGTTTAAACAGATAATGAGTACAATCTGACCAGCTACAGGAACACTTCAGTGGATCTATCATAAAATACGTAGACGGCCTCTTCAGTGAGGTTCTACTTCTACTGTGCTGTTCCAGTTTGAATTTTTATTAGAATTTACCTTTTGATGCTAATTAGTAACTGATAAAATGATTTTGAACCGACTATCAGAACGGAATCTCCACTGGCTGTGATGTCAAGGCAACTATGTCAAAAATGCAATAATTCGTGGCCATCTGGTTTGATTTAAGAAGACATAACTCTGGACACGATGAAAAGAATTTATTCACACAAAGAACTGCCGCTGAGCAAAAAAAAAAAAAAACCTTCGCTTTCCATCGACACTAAATGTGTTTGTTAGAAAAGATCTGACATCTGGCTCGCTTGACTGGCACTCCGCCCCCATCGGGGGAGTGAGCCAACAGCTGCCTGGATGGCAATAATGAAGACTTCTAGAGTGATTGGTGTGTTTAAAGATTATGGTGAATTGTTGGATATGGCTAAATTAGTCGAGTGTTAGGGCACTGGTGCTTGGAGGCAAGAGTAGCCTCACTGGGCTCATAAGACACAGGGTAGAGAAGATAAGGATTAAACAGGGGTTAGGGGAAGACATTCCTCTGTTCTACTGCTCGCATGTTTCAGCGAGATCAGAGTCGGAAGGCGGAGTGGATGACTGGATATGGTTGGAAATGGGTAACTGGTTCAGATCAGAGCTCTGTGCCACCTCGCTGGAAGGGGGCTCCGGAAGGGTCAGTGTTTCGGGGGCAGACTTTTTGCGAGGCCGGTCTTTGGGAACGGACAGGGATTCTGGAGCATCCGTGCACATTGGGGTTGAAGGAGCGCTGGCGGGGCCGGTTAGAGCGCAGGAGGACAGGGGCGTCTCGCTTATGGAGATCGATGGGGGAAACACCCCAATCTTCTGGTTGGTGGCCTCCTGGATATAGCGCTCAAACTCTCTCACCTCATCCATCGTCATGTCTGGAAAGAGATTCATAAGAGACAATGCATCGATTAGCCTTTCTCCTGGGTTCATGTGTTGACATTCAAACACATATCTCCAACCATAAATGGTATTTTTTGTTATTTTTGACGGAAGGGGACGCTAGATACTGGTTGTTTGCCCTTTTGAAGTGTTGGTGTTATGCAGTTTTGGTCATTTTGAACCAAAAAAAGATGCAGTCAGTTGGTGGACGATAAAATAATTCACACCTACTATTAGATTCAAACCTGCTTTGACAGCAAATGATCAACAATCTATATGTAATCTAAAGATTTGTTCATATGACCCTAACAGAATATATCCATCAGTAATAATCCAGATCTATTTAAATAAGCTAAAATGATTCTATACAATCTGCTATATTTACTTGGGTCATATGGCCTGAATAGGGATTAGCATCAATAAGTTGAAATGGAATATGGTTTTAAAATCTCAGGAAAATAATTGACTGTTATATTCAGTTAAATGTATAATATTTACCTTCATATTTCAACATAATAACCTAACTAGTAAAATAAAGTGATACACCATGGTTAAGTGCATCGGCTTCTTTATAAATTCCTAGGGTAAAGAGTGCAATGCACATGGAGAAACCAAAATGGCGGTATGGATCAATATATGTGCAAATTAAAGCACAGTGGTGAGTAGATAGTATTTACTAAATCTAAATATTACAAATATTCAACATTAATCATACAGAAATGGAACCCTAAACGCTGGTCATAGATTATTTTCCTATATTTTTCACACAAACAACATTTGAGGAAAATAAGACGGCACCTGCTTTTGTGTTTAAACAGTTAAAAATGAAAACTTAAAGTTAAAGTCCATATAAAAATGACTGTCAAATAGTTGCTAAAGAAAAAACATCTTTTGATTTATGAGCTGTGGGCATTAAGAGCTACTGGATAAGTTCAAATTACACAAAGAAAGCTTTAAAACCCACAGCTCTAAATTTTTTAAACAAACAAATGATTGTTTCCTACCCACATTACCAGGAAATATAATTTAAAGTTGCCTTTAAGGCTTCTCATCAGGGTGAAAAGTTCCAACTTGATTAAACTTTATGTTAAAGTAGCCGTAGTTCTTTTTAAAGTGGAGGGTGCAACCTACAGGGGAAGCCACCAGGGGGTGCCAGAGGATGCTCAGAAAATTTTGAGAAAAATAATGAAAAACAAAAATCATAAAAGAATAGGCTTAAAAATAAATTTGATCTTCTAAAATCATGAAAAACAACATTTTGTTTTCAATATAACCGCAACTTGCAATAAAAAGAATGTTAACAAAACAATGGGGATTTAAAACTTAATGCTGAGGCTTTTCCTCCAGCTGACAGAGAATGGAAATGCCTTTTCTCCTTTTCAACATGTTTATGTAAATCTGGCTTTTTTCTACTTTAAAAGGTACTAAAATGGCATGTCTACAGTTTCACAACATGTGTATAACACTGATAGACATTAAGATATTTTCTAGCTCTTTTTTTTTTCTGTTCTTAGCAACAATTTATTTAAGTTTATTATCCACTGGGAATATAATAAAGTACACAAACTGAGAAAAACTGAGTGAAAGTCCTGTTGCCTTGTAATTTGGCCTGTTCTGTAATACAACAAAGTAATTCTAACATGTTAGTTAACATGTATATGCAAAACAAATATCATGATAATCAGGATAAAAAGGAAGCCTTAATACTGTAAATGTTCATTTTTCTTAAACTATTTGGTAGCATGTCTGTTCGTTTCCAAAATGGGGGTTTCAGGCCTGACTGAAATGCTGTTTGGGTTCTGCGGCATAGGAAACACCTCCTACAAACCACTCCTTCAAAATAAAAGAAGTTATATGTGTTTCCTATGCTCACAATCTGCTGTAACCAATCATGTTTTTTAATAACTACTATCAGAGCCGTCAAATGTCACATTTTTAACCCTGGTTGTAACATGATATGAAGCCCTTACACCTCATTTGCAAATCAAAGCCTGTAAAATTAGAAGACAAAGGAGGGGAAATGGAGAAAAGCAAAAGAAAAGTCACATACGCTTGCTTTTTCATGGATCTGTATGTCATCCAGTGAAGATGCGTTTGTTGTTGAAAGCTCTTCCTGCTCATTGCAAACTTTAATGTTGGTTTTCTCATGCATTTTTCTCTCGTAATCCCGCACGTCATCAAAAGTCATATCTGTAAAAAGGTGGGGGAGGCAGGGGTGCAATGAAGGTCAAAATGTTGTTACTCTTCCATCAATGCTTTCCAGCTCACAGACAGTTAAGTGAAAGGAAGGATTTGCTGGCATTTAGAAGATTTGGTGTAGTTAGAGGCGTAGAGGGTAAAGTGTGAGCTGCCAAAGACCCAAAGATTGTGCAGGAAAGACAAGTCCAAGCCCAGAGAGGAGGGAAAGATGGAGGAGCTTTGGGTTTGATTCAAGATTAGGGGATAAACAAGAAGAGGTTGAATCACTGGCAAGAAAAATGTGAAAGGTTCAGGTTTCCACAGTGAAGAAAAAACAAAACGCATTTCACGAGGGAAAGATACTTTAGGAGGATTAGGAAGCATCCAGGTTTCAGGGAGGAGGGAGTGCTGATGTTAGTGGTTATTATGGAGAGAGGCAGCATAGCTTTCAGCGTAAAGATAACAGGATTGTTTTGTTGTTTGTGCCACAGCTTTGGAAAAACCTTAACAGCTGAGAATGAGTAAATCTGCTGCAGCTACTTGAGAGGCGCACACAAGGGTTTCTGTTGTGCAGCCGGGGAAGCAGACAGAGCCAGCATTAATGTGTCACTGGCTCCAGCAGTCTGAACATATTTCTGTTTTTTTTAAAGCTCCAAACCAAACAGGAATCATGTTTACTAAGCTTTCAGAGACAATCTGAAAGTGAAGTGTATTAAAAAAAACAATTACTTTTTGTTTCACAGAATTTGATTTAATTGGATTAGACTATTTCTATAAGAAGAGTGGGAAAAGTGTTTAGCATTGGTGGGTTAGTAGTGAGAGGAGGATCATGCTGTTTTTAAAAAGATTAAATGCAGTTGGGATGGATGTCCATGCGTCAACAATAACAAGCTTAGAGGAAACTGATCAAACACAAAAAAAAACATAATGCTTGCAGATGTTACCTATCCACTCGTCAACCCAAGCAAATGCCTGCCTGTGTCCGAGCAGCAGCACGTCTCTGACCACCTAAAACACAAGAAAAAAAAAAGGTCAAACGCTTCTCTATACTCTGAAAGTAATACGACATTTTAATCCTCCAACATATGTTTTCTTCACTGTTTCCAGTCAGAAAGCTCATGGTGGAAAAATAGAAGGAAGTGTCATCCAAGGAAACAGCTAAATGTTAATGAAGAACTTTTTCAAGTTTATTTTTGTGAAAACTACCATATGCTCTTTCTATTGGAACATAGCTGTGGAGGAAAAATATATCATAGGTTATAGAAATGTCTACTTTAACAAAAACCTTTAGATAAAACTCTGTAAATGAGGTAAAAAAAATAAAAAAAAAAGTAAAAAATAACAGGCCAAATAAAATTTAGCAGAGAATGATTCCAAGGCAATTAAAAGTGCTGTACATGAGAAAAAATACAGCGTGACACAGGTAAAACAACATAATTACAGAGAATGAAAGTGAGTCATTAAAATTAGACAATTATTAAAACTTTTTTTTTTTTTAAGAAAGAGAAAACAATTTTTAGAAATCAGAACAAAAGTTGGACTGGAAACTAAACTAATAATGTAAAGATCTCAGTCAAAACCTGCTTTAAACCAATACATTTTTAATCTTAATTTAAAGCAATTTAAAGCAACCTGCCTGTTAAGTGTCTAAACTAATGTCTTCCCAATCAGTTTATCTAATTAGGACAGCTCCTCTGTCAGGATATATAGTTATCATTCTCACAGAGAACAGAGGTTTGGGAATGAAATGAAAGCATACAGACACTGGATTACGTTTGACAGCAATATTTCTCTCATGGGGCATTCAGACTGATTTGATCTAAGAACAAGGCGTTGTTTTGATATAGATGGAGCCATGGATGTCTCCTCATTTATAAATGTGTATGATGGAATGATGTGAGGATGTTTCAGGGTGTGATAGCGGAGTTGTAAAATGCATCTTTAACTGTGATTCAAAGATTAAAATTTCCGTCAGAAATCTGTTGTCATGTCTCATGGTTATTTAAGACGTATACATTATGAAGGGTTATTTAAAGAGTTTGTCCCGAGTGATCTATTTTGAGGAAAGAATCGGGGAGAAAAAGCTTATAGGTGTAAACACAGAGCTTTTCTTTACAGCTGCTTCTTCACGTTTGGTTCTGGGATTGCAGAGATGACTTGATCCACTAACAACAAGTCTGTTATGTATTTTGCAGCAAAGCCATTCAGTGATTTATAGACTGACAGAAGCATTTAAAGGTCTATACTCTGAGATACACAGAGCCAGAGGAAGGACTTTAGAACTAGGCTGATATGCTCTACTTTTTTAGTTTTAGTGAGGATGCTAGCAGCAGCATTCTGGATCATGTGCATCTGATCAATTCTTCGAACAATGAATATATTAGATTTTCAAGGTCCTACTGAAACATTAGTCCTTTTAATCCTTGTGATTTTCTTTAGGTGATAGAAGGATGACTTTGTTACTGCCTTTATGAGTCTCTGAAGGTTCAGGTCTGAATCCATCAATGCACCCAGATTTAGAGCCTGATTGTTTGTTTCGAGCTGAATTAACTGAAGCTGTGTGTTAAATTTAGAACACTCTTCCTTAATTAAAAAAAAAAAAAAACATTACTTCAGTTTTGTCTTATTTTAACTAAAGAAAATTTTGTCAAATTCATGAATTATTCCGTGCATTTACCTAGAGCTTAAATGGGTTAAGTCACATTGTGACATTTTAATGTACAGCTGTGTGTCGTCTGCAAAGTTATGGTTATTTATGTTGTTTTATTTTAAGATTCCAGTTTAATGAAGCTTGTAGATATTGAATAAAAGGGGCCCTAAGATTGATCCTTGGGGAACACCACATGAGATTTTAGTGGTCTCTGATCTATAGTTACCTACTGACACAAAAATGGCCTCCTCTCATGGCTTTTGCAACTAAAAACAGATAACGGTTGCCGTGTGCAAAAAAAATTACTATTATTATTATCATTATTTATTTTTATTATTTAATTTGTGATTTTGTTTTCTTCATTAATTCATCAGTTTGGGCACAAACAGGACAAAGGAGATGGATTTCATCATTTCTCCCCTTACCTTGTGTACAAACTGCTCCACTCGTGTCTGCAGACCCCACACTTCAAACTTGACTGTGACCAGTTTGTAGGAGCACATGATGGGGTCCTGTGTGTCCCTCCAGCCTTCCTGCAGTACACCCCGCTTTGTCTTTTCTGACTGGAAATATCGCAAGTCCTGCAGAGGAATAAGAAGAAATCGGTTTAAACTGCCATTATTCCCAAGAAATGTGTAACTACTTATTATAAGTTAAAAATTAATCCTTAATCAGACTTGAGGGTGTCTGCAGTGGATATCTAAAGTAGAGGATCATATCAGTGATCATCCTAAAACTAAGAAAAGGTTTCCATTCTAGTAGAGACAGAAGAACCTTTTCATTTAACCTTTACAACAGAAAAAGTAATCCATACAAAGAGGCGTTTCATCACAAGGTTTCACTACTGATTGTGTAACATCTTCATACTCATGGGGATCTACACACACTCCTACACAGGCTCACCTCAGACTCTTTATAGTAGCGCTCGGGGATTTCATCGTAGGCGATGTCGACGAAGCACACCTCCCTCTCCTGGTCCTTCAGCTCTGTATCAAAGATCTGAAAATCAACAGAGGTCTTTGTTACGATAAATTTAACGTCTTTTTTTCTATTTAGACTAGACTAGAAATTCTTAATGTCACACTGAAATGTGCAACATCACTTTAGAGTCTTGGAAAGAAGACCCAACAGAAGCATATGGTCTGTGCAGCCATTAGGAGGCGCTCAAAGCTCACTTTTTAAGTAGCTTATTGCACCTAATAGATCGCTGAATTCATTTACTGTCATATGTTCAGTCATCTGATTCTGCAAATGCTGAAAACCTTCTACTTTTCTTCCTATTAGTATTTGTAATTGTATATTTACTGCTTAGTATACTCGTAATACACAAAACTAAAGCTATTAAAAACATTAAACTTTGCAGGCTGTTTATATAAACATAAAAGGGTAAATAAACCTCTTACTGATTAAAGGGAAAGGCTCAGAATAATTGATCTACACATGAGTAAATCCAGCAAGATTTTTCAGATGTAATTTGCTTAAAGATTTATTCTAGAGAAGACCCAAGAAAGAGGGAAAAAAAAAAGAAACTGCTGAAGGGAGATTTAGGGAAACATGAATGTAAATAAAAACTGCACTCTGTTAAAATATCTCACACATTAATGGCTTCTTTAAGCACCAGATTGTACATTTTTCTTGTTATTTTGTTGCTATTGTTTCCTGACCACAAGCAATGAGGTTGATCATACAATAAAAAACATGAATGTTTTTATTTCTTAGCTTTGAGAAATGGATCACATTGAAATCAGGTCGGATAAACTAAAACAAATGTAAGGAATTTCCACATGTAGACCCTTAGAAACACACTAAAAACAAACAGCTGCTTTAAAGACCTGTTTATCATACTGACTCGTACACATCAGCTGCCTCCTGGACTCAACGGGCATTTCAGGTCCGATGACAAACGCTACACCAGGTGATAAAATTAAAGTTTATCTAGTGGCGTTTTGTGGACAAACCATTTCCGTACTTCCACCAAGCTGGATCTTATTGCTCTCTTTCTGCCTGGGTCACTGACCCTTTCTCTGGACCTTGCTGAGGGAAAGGCGTGTGACCCTCGGCAGCAACTCGCTCTCTGCTCTCTTAGTGGTAAAAATGTGGCTTTAAAGTGATTGTTCTTCCTCCCCGATGGTTTTTGTGACGGCCGGTCTCCTTCTGTTGATCAATATTCAACTTGCTTAAGCAATATTCTAATAGTTATAGGCCCTCTTTGCACAGCTTTTGCTCAGGACTCAGAGACTTTCATCTACCATCTGTAACATGAGTTGTCTGCTCCCCTACCTACAGTACGTACATTTGGAAAGCCTCTCCCTCAGTGGACATTGGATATTTGAGTCTTGTTTTATATCGGGTTCTTCGAAGGTGTAAAGAAGAGCTGATGTTGGGTTACACAATAAGAACTGAAGGTCTTATTAGGTTTCTTTTGGCCAAAAATTTAATAAAACAACATCCTTGTAACTTTTCAGTTGCTAAATTATTTATTGACCAACTTCCAGGTGCAGTTGTATGAGAACAGAAGGTTGTCGTGAACCGGAGATTCGATCAGGTAGGGTTGTATCCGGGCTGTTAATACAACTGACCCGTTTGATGAAAAATTATTCGGCTTCGGGAAGAAGACATTTAGCAGGTCAACGACTTCTCTTCGCCCAGCCAGGTGGATCTCACTGGGTCCCTGTCTGAGGTAATACCCAATAGGTTCGGAGATCCAAGAACCCAGGTTGGTAAGCTGTGCTCCATAGGAATGAGAGGAGGATCTGAGCATAGATATGGCAACAACAGTCTGCTGCTGTCTTTAACAAAACCCTCTGGCACCCTTAAACCATTCCTTAGACCAGAGGTTTCAAACTCTAATCCTAGAAGAGTAGTCTCCTGTAACTATTAGACACCTGAATCAAATGGCTAATCTGAAAACACCCAAACAGCAACCAACATCTTTGTTTTTTGTTGTTTTTTTACCATGTTTTATAATCCTGTGTGTGTTTAAAGCATATTCTTCATTAAAATCACAATATCTTGGCATCTTTAATCACTTCTTATGCATAATAACATTTTTGGTCTTTAGATGTAACACTACTGGCCTTCGTTCTTTCTCTGATCAAAATTTTCTTTCAGTTTTTTGTTTTTGCTTTTAAACAAGAACTCAAACCAAGTGGGAAAATAGCAAAATAAAAGACAAATGAGTACAAATAGGTAATTTAAGAATCCAGAACCATAATAATTTTAGTTTATACAGTAAATGTTTCACTAACCCAATCAAAGCGCTGCTGCTGTATTATTACCGGTAGTGTGACTGAATTAATGAGTGTCTAAATGCAAACATGGATTTCTGCATTTCTACTCGCATCTAGAAAGATGTAGAGCGTCTTGAACAGAGGATCCAATGCGAGCGCATATCTCCACATCTCTCTGTTTTTTTATCTGCAAACTGAATTGCCCGTGGCAGCTTCTGGTTTTAGAATTTCATTTCAACAGCCTTTGATCCATCACTCTGTCACGTCAAAGCAAAAACACGTCAATCTAAAACCATCTCGACAGATTTAAAGCTCCTTCCCCGTTTGGCTCCCCTCCGGCTTTAAGAGGACATGTAAACCATTTGGACATGTCAATAGGACACTCGATACATCCAACCCCAAACGCCAGCTTGTTGAAATAACTCATGGAGAGAATTTCAAATGAATCCTCTGTGCACCCGGCGTGATGCAACGCACTTAAAGCTATTTGTTTGTTGCGCAGGAGCCGCTCATTCCTCAGTGTCCAGGCGCTGGCACTCTCTCCTGATGACTAATGTCCCTCTGAACCGGAGTGTGTAGAGTGAGTGGTCCAACAGCCCAAATTAAATTAACTATCCAACAAGTGGAGCAGTACCTGGCCGACTCAAAGCTCATGTGTACTGGGCGTTTTAATAAGGCGGCCTGTAAATCATCACTTCAGTCAGGAGAATTTCCCTCCTGCAGCACTGCAGAGGTTCTTCATCCTCTATTCTATCTGCCACCTCATTTCATTTCCTTCTACGCCTTTTTTCCCCAAGAAGAGACCAGAGACCAGGCAAAAACGCTGCATTAAGATGAAAGAATCGAACAGGAGCACGGTTAATTAACTCACTGGGTCCGCAGGGTGACACTACATGCAGCGGAGCCGGAGTCCACGGTGGAATGAAGCACACACATAATGCTATGTTTTTATCAGGCAGCGATGATGGGGACAGGAATCTTGAACCACTAAAGAGGGGTCTCACATATTGCAGATGTTTGTTTTTTAAAAAGCATTATGCATTAGCTGATGTGTGTACATCCCAGTTGGTAAAATGCCGAACGCTGCTAGGGAAAGATTAATGGAGCACATTTCCATCACTAATGACTGAAGGGGTTATGTCAATTTGAGACCAAACACAGCATCACAAATTTGCCTAAATGGACAAATATGGTCTGTGCAGCATCCAGACTATCGGGGCCCTATCAGCCTTCAGGCCATCTGCAGTGGAAAACAGGAGAGGAAGCCTGTTCCTGAAATGTGAAACTGTTGATGCAAAAATAAAAAACAAACTAATACGAGCAGGGAGCAGGTGACTTGGGGAAACACCTGTTGTACTTACATTGTCGTTGCTTCCTTTGTTGTCCTCATATTTCGTCTCTATGTGAATGGAGAACTTGGGCAGGAATGAGCACTGTGAGGGAGGCGACAGGAAAAATAAACAGCTCTGTTATACAGTTCCTTTGGGTTAACTAACTCCCCTTTTAATTTCAAATAAGCCTGCTATGTTAATCAAACCACTCAAACTTTATGCAATGCCAGACTACGCCCACAAGTTTGAATGTATTGTTATTCAATTGAAAGTCTGAGCTCACTCATGCAGGCAGATCCAAGGTCAGTCACTAAACCCGGATTAAGAATCGAGCCTCGTTAATTAAACAACGCATTTAGCTTTAGTTTATTGTTTCATGCTTCTATTAAAGCAGGGGTGGGCAAACCAGTTCCTGAGGGCCGGTATCCTGCAACGTTTAGATCCATCTTTGGTCCAACACACCTGAATCAAATAGCCTAGTTACCTCCTCAGGATGCAGTCAGTTCCTCCAGTCATCTCAATCATCTAATGACCTTTCGTTGTGTTGAACCAAAGGCACATCTAAAGCCGGGCAATATTTTCAATAGTTGCACGCAACTGAAGCTCAAACTGTACAATAAAATTGCAGGGTTTAACAATTAACAGCTCACAATGCAT
>NW_015151398.1:171399-174073 GCF_000732505.1 Cyprinodon variegatus | reverse complement strand
CTCATCAATATGAAAGCAGAAGAAGTTTGCACATGTGCAGTGTTTGAGGTTCTGGTAAATCGGCTCATAGCTCTTCTTTAACAGCAGGATTTGTCCACGAACACCTTATGAGAGAAGACTGGAAATCAAACATGTATGATTTTCTCCTGACCTTATGATTCCTAATCGCTATGTGGTCGTGAGAGGCTAAGCTCCCCTCGTTATTTCCTGTACACTACATGACGCAGGATGCATGATCAGGCTGAAAGTCGGCCCGATCGGAAAAAATTCTCGCACGACTTCGGGCAAAAAAAACGGGATACCGGCTTTCAGGAACTGGAATTGCTACACCTGTATTAAAGGAAGCCCAGCTGATTGGATAGAGTCACTAACTTTAATCATAATTCCTGGACAGTCAACACTAACACTGGGATTTATGATAAACCAACACATTATTGAAAAGAGCAAGAAAAAAGTACATATTTGTTTTCAACATTTTTTAACAAGTAAAAAAATAAGTTTTTCAATCTGCTTTGAATAAACCACTTTTGTTTTTTTTGGGATGTCACAAGCTTTAATCAACATGTCCAACAAACAGACCCCATTTTAAAATTTTGTGATGTACTGGATGTTTAATTCACATTGAACTTTCTGCTGAATAAACGTTTAAAGATGTTAAAAGTGTAAATAAATAAATTAATAAAACAAATAAATCCCATGAAAATTAAACATTTGGCAAACTAAAAAAAGAAAAAAACCTCCATGAATGTTTTTATGGTACAGAAACAACCAAACAATCGTGCAGAGAAAGAATGACAAGCATTCTGCTGCTGTCAAAATATTCTCTCTGTTTTCCAGAAAGAAAAAGGAAAAAAGCGGAGTGACTCATATTGTGCATATCTCTCAGTGAAATACTGCAGCCTGACAACGTGCTTATGTATCTTCAGTGCGTGAGCTTGTTTGGCCAAGGCCTCACGTTTCCTGTGGGTTAATGACGGGCCCCACAAACGGCGACATGCCGGGTGTCTGGGTTCCTGTGTGCTCTAAAAGTCTCTTAGATAACTGCAGAAAGCAGCGATGATGGTTCTGTCGGATTTTTTTTCCTTCTTCTGTCTCAATTGTTGCCTCAACAATATTTTAATCATGAATTACTGAGGGTGTTTCAAACAGTACCGCAGTTCAGTTTTTCAAATAAAATATAAAATAAATTTAGCATCTAACCAGCCTTCAAATCTTAAAACAAAACATTTTTTTCTAAATAAATCAATAATCAAGATGATAAAAAATGAGGTGCAGGATTGATTGAGTTTAATATTCAGTTATACTTACTGTATATTCTTCAGACCAGAGCATGATGAGGCAGACAGACACCGGGTTCAGAGCAGAGGAAAAACACAACATGGTTAGTTAACAGCTTTGAATCAGTTTTTTACTGCAAATGTAAACTAAAAAACGTGGCTCTCAGTTTGAGTTGATGACTTTTTTCTCTGATCAAAATCACGAAAAAGAGCTACACCATAAAGAGACCGCCGTAGATGAAATCTGAAACTGATAAAAAAGTATTGTAAATTTTCTCTTGACCTAAATATTTATAAAAGTCACAAACTTGACAAAAGCAGGGAGTTTTGCAGCTTAACCCTTTCCTCATTTATCATGAAAAGTTGGACTAATCCCGTTTTGGAATCTGCACCACTGATGGGCATACGTCTACAGCCTGCCTGTATCCTCACACAGAGAATCTTCATCCACAGGATGGTAGTTAATGGGAGCAACAGGATCAAAAAGCAGATGTGTGTCTCTGTGTTTCAGTGTTAAAAAAAGCTTTTTTTTTTCTTAAATGATATGCATCCTTCTATAAAAGGAGCAATAAAAAGAGCAGATAATCATGTGACCAGATAACTGTGACCATTAGGTCAAAGTCAATTGTAAATACTACATGTTTGGATCAAAGTTGTGATGATTCCATTTTATTCAATATTTAAGCTCCTTATATATACCCATAGGATTTAGGAAATGTTTCTGATGATATGTTTCATGCAAAAGACCCCAAACCAGGATTCAGAAAGCAGGACCTTCTTACTACAAGGCAACAGCATTTACAGCTGCACCAGCGAGCTCGGTCAGAAAACTACCTTGACTTTGTTTCTATGTAGAATCTACGGGTTATTGTTGAGAGGAAGATTGAAGAGTTGCAGGCAGCATTTTAAGCAACCTGGGCTTCCTTAACACATGGCAAGAGGAGTTAATGTTTGCAGGAACTGCACAGTGGAGGGATTTGTTTAAAAAATAAGTTTTTAGTGGTTGTTTTTTTTTTCTTTCCTTTTTTTCAAATTGTTTGAGAAACAGAAATTTGGATTTTTAACAGCTGTCAGTAATGATTATCCAAATGATCACCAAATAAAGACAATCATCAACCAGTAAAGGTCCAGAGACATTTTTATTATAATCTGTTACTTTAATCAGAAATTAACACTGAAATAAAATGAGGTGTTTATGCATCCATGTTATACACTGCCTTTTTACTTAAAAAAAAAAAAATAAAATAATAATAAAATTTTTCCATTTTAAAATCTTAAGTTTCTTTTTTAAGTGAGAGAACAACAATCATTCAGTTTGGTATAGAGACATTTTCCTGATTATAAAATCAGGAAAATTATATTTTATAAAACCAGACTGACAGCAGCTCATTGGATCA
>NW_015151398.1:169386-170898 GCF_000732505.1 Cyprinodon variegatus | reverse complement strand
GCCAGTTATGGTTTCTCTAAATCACCTGAGCCAACTTTGCCCAGATGTTGCTTCACTGGGATTCAACCTCTTAAAGTTGCTCTGAAATGGCTCTAATAGAAAACATACAAGCAGTATAACAGGGTTTAGTTAGATAAGCTGTTTCCATGCGGTTTTATCGAAACGTGTTGGGAATGCGGCGTGCAGATCAGCAGTTTGGATCACGTTTCCTCTCTTGTCTCTTCACACTACTCCAAAGTGCTACAAACATCCAGTAAAGCGTTCTGTACAAAGTGATAAGTGGTAAGTACAATGTGCTGCGGCTCAAAAAAGAGAAAGGAAAAACAAACTGAAAAGTGTTGGAGAAGGTGACCTTAAAACTGCTTTGTGTTATGTGGCTGCAGTGCAGAGCTATTCTGTTTCTGTACCTGGCACAGACTGAAGAGGTAGAGTGTCACAGCAGGGCTTTCAGTGAAGCCGCCAAACAGCCTGCGCAGCACATCTGCATTGCAAACTCACCTGTTATGGTGTACGGGTAGTAGTTCCAGGCTTTTTCTGTCACATAGAAGATTTTAGGGACCACTGCTCGAGCCCAGCTGGGTAATTTACTGCAAATGGAGAAAGAGACGTTAACTTTTCATCATATTATTCTACACATCTACCTGACAAGATGTTAACCTTTATCCCTGCCTTGCTCTACAAACCAATTTGGGCTCCATTAATACGAGTGTTTAACAAATTCAAATGACCTCTGCAGATGTAAGATTTCATAAAACACAGTAGGAGAAATTATTAAAGTAGTGTAATCTTAAATGCAATCTGCAATCAATTCACAAAATACACACTGAACACATGAGGGGGGCGACTATTTTTAGTTTTTACTTTTACATTTCACTCAACTTTTAGTTTATATCCGATTTTAGCTTAATCTGGACAATAAGATTCTATAGCAGTAACATTTTATCAACATTTATATTTGACTCTTGTTTAATGAATCTGTGATTAGGGCTGCAACTAACGATTGTTTTGCAAATCGATTAATCTGTAGTTTATTTTTTTTGATTAATGGGATAGCTAAAGGTTCTGTAAAGTACAGTACTCAAACTTTTCCACTTGAGTTCTGGATAGAGCATATATATATTTTTTTTTTGTATAATTGCTGCTCAAGGTGGGTTGATCTGTCTTCCAAAGGCATATATTAGAGTCTCCAGTTAACGATTAATCAATTATTAAATAAGTTGATTATTTCAATAATCGATTAATCACGATTAATCCGATTAATTGTTTCGGCCCTATTGGTGAGCTTTATAAATTAAATCTAAGCTGATTTAAAAACTTTTTTTTTTTATCATTGATATTCTACTTTGTTATAGCAACTGTATTCTCTTTGAATATTAAAACAATGACATAACAAACAATATACGAAAACATCCAGTTTGGTTCATATTAGGGACGCACAATATTGGGATTTTGGCCGATATCTGATATGCCGATATTTTAAAACTCATGTAGCCGATAACCGATATCGATACC
>NW_015151398.1:165303-166762 GCF_000732505.1 Cyprinodon variegatus | reverse complement strand
CTCGTCTTTAGAAGTTTTTAAGTCTGTAAAAAAGAAGTTTTTTGAGGAAGAAGAAGAAGTAGTATTTTTTTTTTTTTTCTTTAGAAACTCAGAAGCTGATCAAATATCGGGATAAATATTGGTGGGGTGGCCGATGTCCGATATTCAGTTTTAAGGCCGATACAGGCCGATACCGATAGGGGGCCGATTATACCATGCATCCCTAGTTCATATCACATCTCAACTATGTTTAGTGTGCATTTTGGGCAGAGTAATTGGAGGAAAAATGCCAAAAGCATCAGAATGGGAAAACATTGCATTTAAAAATGTTTATAACACATGTTGATATTAAATTGGGATATAATCGCTAAATAAAAAAATAGAAAAAAAACAATTTCACCATGAAAAATGTCTAAGCCAATAAGTCCAGATTGACACCCTGAATCTCTCAGTATAATTTACTTAAAGAGTGATCTGTGATCACAGAACTCTGCCAACATGAGTTCTTATGGGACTCTATGTTAGACTTTACTTCAAATCAACTTTAAATGATGTGAAATCGGATAGAAAAAAGACCCAAACTAAAATACCACGCAGCATCCTATAGAGTCTGTCTCCAACTCTTCCTTTGGCAGCACAAAACTTTCTCTTTAAGAGGACAAAAATGGCTCCCGCTGCATCGTGACAGCTGTGAATAAAATCAGTCCTCCACTGTGATATTTTCTGAGCGTTGGCAGGCACAATTGCTCTTTCTCTCCCCCAACAAGAGACTGACACTCCTCCTACACCTCCATCTGTTGATTGCTCCCATTCCCTCCTTGTTCATTTAAAAAGAGTACGGGCAATTGCTGCAGCGACACAGCCCATGTTGGTGATAAAAGATGGCTGATTTTTGAGAGAGAGAAAAAAAAAAAGATAACAGTTTATTAACGGAGAACTGGTCAGATTATGCCTAAGTGTGAGGCACTGTGTGAAGGACATTGCCATGGGTAACGTAAGGATAAGAGTGTTGAAGTGTGACAGATAAAGTCCAGATTGACTTGCCTGCTGGTGAATCTCAGCTTAATGCATTTTGGCTAAAGAGGCAGATGGATAGAGGGGTGAATTTGAGTAACTAATTCATTTTAAACGAGAGCTTTAAAATGAATTCTCCCGATAAAATGTATTTTTTTCAGGTTACTTCATGTTGAGCATTTGATTAGTGCAGAATGAACGTGAGTTTAGTTTCATTTCCTATTTTCTCCAGAGATAATCCAGAGTTAATCCAAGCTTTTCCATTTAATCTGTGAACAATTTATCTTCTGTCAATCAGTTAGAGGTAAATTATTTTCATTTAAAGCACATAATTGAAAATATTTAAATAAAATTACAGGTATCTGAGATGTCTACAGACAAGATATTTTATGCTTTTAACAAACTTTATAGAAGCAGAAGTAAACACTAAGATTAGTATTAGACGCTGTAATTGACATTTATGCAC
>NW_015151398.1:158262-164463 GCF_000732505.1 Cyprinodon variegatus | reverse complement strand
CTATAAGTTATTTACTTTTGTGTGTTTTTGTCAGGCAGAAATTTATTTATACCCCCTTAGGGTGTAAGAGGTTAAGAATGTGTTTCTGCTTCATGCATTTATCATCTCAGCTGCAATATATCAATCTTTTTCCTTTTTTTTTTTCCATTAAAAGTTTGTTCTGCTTTTACTTGAGGTTGTCATAACAGCTGATCGTCCCATTTAATCAATAATTTAAAGCTATTCTTTATTAATATTAACTTGTTAGGTTTTAGTTTTCAGCTCTTTAAAGGAAAGGACACTACCTTTAAACACAAAGGTTGCTACAGTCTCACAAATGGCATTAGGGTTTTTTTTTTCCTCTACAGGGTTTCAATCTTAATATTGTGAAAACTCCTGCAGGTTAAATGTATAATTAGCATGGTTACCCTGTAGTACTAGGGTCAGGGTTTTCCATATGTACAATTCTGGACAGAGCTTGCTCTCTTGTTGTCTATGTTCCAACCAAAATATTCTGTTTCTTGTTGCTGTTCCAAAAGGCCAAGTTGCTAGAAATTCCTTAATCACTTTCTCCTGTTCTGCAGAGCAGAGGAATGCTGACTCAGCATAATTGGCTTCCTAGCTCAGTGAATGCTGACACAGGAAATAGTGCTTAGACAAATGGCCAGCAGAATCTTCTCCATCCTTTCATTTTCTCTCCTTTAATAATATTTCTGACTATTCTTTCCTTTTCTTTTATATTTCATCAATCTGATTGTTACCTTTGCTTCGTCTGTACTGTCTGGGTTACATCAGCTGTCTGATGGAAGGTCTAAGGAGGCTAATGGGTGCCCTGCAATAGATATTAAATGGTGAGATAAATACCCATCGTTTTTACAACCCCCCGGTTATGCATTGATTTTAATAATATAATGCATGCTGAAAATTATTTTCATCATTTATAGCTTCTTAAATATGAAAGATGTAAAATTAACCCAAATTAAAAGTAAACTGCACACTGAAGAATAAATCATAAAAGGTTTAAAATTAATTTTTTTTTCTATCCTCATATAATGTTTTATTTGACAGCAGAAGCTTTATGTTTGTCCAAGACATAGATTAAGTAAATCATCAAAACCTATAAGGAAATGCATTTAGATATTTCCACAGCTCATATTTGGTTTTATTATATACTAAACGGTGCAAATTGCAAACCAATGTACACAGTTACTACTTATTCCAAGTATTAAATTCCTTATCACTCATTGTAATACGCTGACAGATAATAAGATTTACATGAATATTCAAAAACTGGAGCTGAATCATATATGGGGTAAAAAGGATTTACAATAAAAAAGGGTAAATTAAGCAAACATTTGGGGCGACAGTGGTGTTGGATGTAGGAGATTGCCCTGCAATCGGAGGGTTGTCGGTTCAAGCCCCGGCTCTGCCTTTCAGTGTCCATTGTCTACTGATGGTGGTCAGAGGGTCTGGTGGTGCCAGTGAACGGCAGCCTCGCTTCTCTCAGTGAGCCCCAGGGCAGCTGTGGCTACAATGTAGCTCACCACCATCAGTGTATGAATGGGTGAATGAGTGAATGTTGTGTAAAGCGCTTTGGTCAAGTCCTCTGACTTGAAAAAGCCCTACATAAGTACAGGCCATTTGGCAAAGTGGCATTTTGGTGACCCAGCTTCAGTGAAATCTGATCTATAAAGATGCCAAATTCTTTGGGATTTTATGCAAATTATTGAGATTTCCCTGTTGCTATAGTTTCAGTCTTCTCTGCCCTGCCCTTTTCTCCACTAAGAATGTTTTCTAAAACTCTATTTTTAGCCCAAAATAAAAACTCCCCGAACACACTGAATTATCCACATTAGAAGCAACCTAAGAGCTCGATGCACCGACCTGTTGAGATAGACTCGTTTCTCTGTGAACTGTCCTTGGCCATGAACTGGGTCTTCAAAGGGTTCGTTCTGGACCACCTCCACCCCTTCTCCTCTATCGCTCTGCTCATGGCTGTGTTTACTGATCATGTACAGCTGCCCGATCCGGTACTGGAGGATAAAGAGAGAGAAACATACATTTACACGCTGACCTGTCACTTAAATCTGCTCAGGTTCAGTTTAAAATACCAGATATTTCTACTACAGAAAAAAATACTAATTAGTCAGATTTTAAAAAACAGTTTTTTTCTGCAACAAAGTGCCATATATATATATATATATATATATATATATATATATATATATATATACTTATGGTTTGCTACAAAGCCTTCCTGATTTTGCAACATAAACAATGTCTTTTCAAAGATATTGTAAACATTTTTGAGAGTCAGACTGCTTCTTTTTTTCTTATGTTCTTGTGTTGCTATCTTGGAATATTCCCCTAAAACCACAAAGGAAAATCCCCTGATATTTTGACCTGGTCAATCAGTTTATCCAGGTGGTCAGCTGACCTCATTCTCTGGTCCCTCATTGAACAGAGTTCTGAGCAAAACCAGCAACCCTAGATCACAGCTCTACTACCCCCTCAGGCAGGGAAAGATTATTTATACAGCACATTTTAGACAATTTAAAGGACTTGAGATAAAAAAACATAACAGAAAAACAGACAAACTGCAGTGACTTAGAGCTCATTCTTAACAATGTAAGTAATTAAAGAGAATTAAAATAATTAAAAAAAGGCAATAAAGTGAAAGAAACCTGGACTACAAAATTAACTAACAATGTTAAGATAGCACAAAGGTCACTCTAAACAAGTAGGGTTTCATCTTGATTTAAAGCAGCTTAAAGTTTCAGCACTTTTACAGTTTTCTGGGAGTTTTTTCCAGATTAGTGGAGCATGAGAAATTCAAACTGCTTCAGTAGGCCCTAAACATGATGGGAACATCACCTCATGCTCCTCTCCTTTTATCCAGACACACAATTCTAGTATAAAACCGTGACATGAACAGTAATGGAGCAATGGTGGCGTAGGATGCAGGAGTAAGTCCAGCTCGGTCTGTCTCAGTTATCATGTCCTTGGTTACAACCTAGCTTCCTGCTATCAGTGTGTGGGAATGGGTGCATTTCAAACAATATTTTAGGTGAAATGTCCAATCTGCTTTGATCAGCTCACATCGGTAATCAGAAGATCAAATAATGAAAATCTGTTTGGTTTAACCTATTCAGTTTGGTATTAAAGCCAAGATCTTCCACCACCGGTGGTCAATAAAAGCATCAGCCAACAGCGCTGATATTTTACAGCTCAACTGACTAATAAGCAATACAGATTTTCCCCTCTAATATCAACTTACAGACACTAAGTTTCCATTTATCCATTGTGTTGTAAAGGTTAGTCTGCAAACAGGGCTCACATTTGAAGTCTAAATGTCTGTGGTAAAACTAACCCAAGTGCTTTTAGCAACGCACTACTCAATGGCGTCAGAGATAGCCACATGAAATGCTGGTAATGGGCCTTTGAGCTGGACATGGTGCGTGTACCGCTCACTCTAAAAGACTATTTACGTCCCAATCAAAAGCGCTGTGACCAGCAAAGCACAAGCGTCAGGCATCACTCCACGAGCTCCTGCACACGCCGAGGTCTACGAATAACTTTGCTGGTTTGATCAGTTGCTTTCTTTTTCTTTTCCTGGTTAGCATAAATTCATTTTAAAGTTGGACAGAGGCTCTTATGGTCATTAATTAACGTTCAAATTTCCTCCTCATATCAGCGACGCTGCACAATGATTGCAAATAGCAGTTGGCATATCTGTTTCTGAAACTTTAAAAACCCTTCAGACATGCTCATCGCTGCCGTGATGAACTCATCAGGGGGATGCAAGGGGCTCGCTGGTGTTGCAGGCATAATTGCAACTTTTTTCCACAATAACAGTGCCTTATATTTATGGAATGTCTGATAGTTCTTATAGATAATATTGGCCAATACCAATATCATGTGGATGATGTCACATATTCCTACTCTTCTTTGTTTAATAAAAATCCAACAACAGCTAAAGCCATGTATCATGCTTTGACGCATGAACACAGAAACCCTTTATTTCCTTCATTTTTGATAGACTCAAAATGACTTAAATAGAAACCACAGCAGTTTTCTGCAGAACAAAACATTTGTATCTCGAAGAATAAGTCAGAAAGGTGCTTTTTTTTTTTTTTACTAAAATGTAGTTCTTTGGTTTTCTTATAAATACAGAAATGAGTTGATCATTTGCCAGCTTTGAGATTTTAAAAGTAAAGTTACGGTTTAGCTCAACAAAAATAGCTCCTCCCACAGCGCTCCCATTTGCTCCTGTCACTGAACTCAGGGCTGCACTTCAGTTAGGGTTTCAATTAATCTGTTTCTTAAACTTCTGACAAGGACAGAGAGCCAATTTGGAAAAGAAGATTCAATTTCATTATTTATATTTTGGTTTTAATGACTTCAATGCTTAGAGCATCAGAAAAGAGAAACCTTTTGATGAATTAGTTGAAAAAAAAATGAAAGATCAACTCAAAAACTGATCTAAAAGAAAACGTAGGAAGAAAAATGGGAAAAGGACTACCGGTAACAGTTTAAAGCCACTTCCTGTTCAGTCTCTACATAGTTTCTCTCCTGTCTGCAGATGGGATTCAAATTGGAGAAAAAGAAAGGTATAAAATCTCTGCGGTGAGAGCTGGGACCCGGTAATGAGTGGGAGTTGAATCCCACATATTCCCTGGAATCGCACGTTTCCTCTCTCCCTGACCTTTACCTGTCACAGCTGCTGGCCGAGTTGTGAAATGCTGTCAAGGGGAAACGTGAGGTGCTCACCCACAAGAGCTCCCAGAAGCTCCCTCGCCACTGCTGGATAAACCTCTAATGGATATCACTATTTAAAGCATGTAGGAGAATGCATCGAACAATTATGTAAAAATCCCGAAAGGTGGAGGAAAACGTGGGGGGATTTGTTCATTTACTGCCCATTGATTGGCTTATATAATAATGCTTCATTAAAATCAAATGAGTTATGAGCAAAATAGACTCAGACTCAAAATAGACTCAGCATAATGTAGCTAAAGACAAAGAATGATGGAATATTAATGAAAACATCAGTACGATTAAATCAGTTCTTGAACCTGGAATGTTCTCTTTTCTTTCTTTCTTTTTCTAACGAAGGTTATATCATTATTGATATGCCTAACAGACCACCTAACGGTCAAGTCAGCTTTGGAATAAAAATCTAATCACCTGAAAAATCGACACACCAATCAAAGTAATGAGGCTGCAACACACTGTAGTACAATGCTGATGAAATCAAACAGCTTTTGATCAAAATTTTGATTAAGTATAGAGCATGGGGGGGGATGGGGGGCAGAATCCTCTAATCATGCAGCACAGCCTCTTTGTGTGTCTCATGTATTTCCTCTCTGAATTAAGGGATAGATGCTCTAATAAAAGAAAGACTAAGCCGAAAATCCGATTTTTCTTGTAATTAAAAGTGCTTATTAATCCCGATTCACATCTCAGTTCTAAAAATACAAATATTCTTATTAATATTTTTGTGACCTTTTTGTTATTTTGCAATTAGGGGGTTTCCTGATCTAATAATGATATCAGAAATCCCACCAGCAGATATTTTAAGATTTATGTATTTACATAAAGTCCCATCGACTTTGTTAAGATAATTTTAACACAATCCTATTAAAATAACCTGAAATCATTCATATTAATTCAATTAATAAAGTTAACTTGATTGAAATACATGTCTGGTTTATGTATTTAGAATTAATAAAGTATAATTAATCATAATTAATTCTAATGGAGTATATAAAGTTTATATAGTAATCGTTTGAGTTGCATAAAAATCTGGTTACTTTTATTCATGCAAGGTTTGTTGTATAGGTTTGTGTTCAAATTATCTAGAAAAAGGAGATGGGGTTTGTCAAGTAATACATTTACATCCAAAATCTGTGTAAAGTTTAAGTGACCAATTGGTTAATAAAACATGGATCTGTTGTGCTCTATTTTTTTTTTTACTGTTGTTCTCCGTTTGAGTAATGTCACTTGAACTATCTTTTGCTAACACCCCATACTACAAAATGAGTAATAAAAGCATGTAGGATTTGTACTGATGGTATGAAGTTCATATATGTATCGATTAGGGGTGGAACGGTTCACAAAATCCATGGTTCGGTTCACGGTTTCATGGTTATGGTTTTCGGTTCGGTTTGGTATATGTTGATTGTTAGTCTGACATGTTGGTCATGTTGCTGTTATCATAAA
>NW_015151398.1:141944-156688 GCF_000732505.1 Cyprinodon variegatus | reverse complement strand
TGAATTGAATTGAAAATTGTGTAGAAATATTTTGTAGTTGCTAAATTCAGGAGTAAGAGAAGATATTTTTTAGAAAGGAATGTTATTTTTTCTAAAGTCAGCTGTTCTCCTGCATCCACAGAGGATCTGTGGATTATGTCTGTCTGGCAGAATGTTTCGCTATTTGCTGCTGTGATTAGATTTCAACAAAGATCCGACCAGGTCACAAAAAAGGAGTAAGAAACCATTTTCTATGCCCTAAAGCAGGATTTGTAAGGTGGATCAAGAATCCCCCTGTTTATCACTTGGAAAGAACAGAATGATAAAAAGACTACTTTTTTTTTTTTTTTTTTTAAAGAACTAATTTAGCATCTCATCCATCCCTGAAAATGTATATGTATATAATTGTAAAAAGAAAAAAAAAGGAGTGTTTTCTCTTGGTCAGTTTGTGTGAAGCATATCTGTCAGAACTGTAACCCCCAAAAAATATACATCTGCATTTATTTTCTCCAAAATGCAGTTAATTTGAGAGTTTGTTTTGCATTGCACTGTACCCTTATGAAACAATTAGATTTTAACTCAGTGTTATTACAATGGTATAACTGCCAGAGTCTAAGGCTAAGGTCATTTCTTTTTCTAAGAAGCATTTTTTATAGAATTAAAATTAAATTAGTTTAATGTTTTGATTGCTTTGTGGAGCATCAATCATTTTGTGAACAGTGAGCTAAACTTTTTGGCTCTTAGGCTTCTTTGAGCATCGTCTCAATTACAATTTCCAACAACAGATTGAACTGCAGAAGCAGCAACCAAAACCAGAAAGATCAGAGACGGTTCACTGAGTGCAATTTAGTGAACATCTATCAGCTGGAAGAATCTAAAATTCATCTTTCAAAATGACATTTGCAGTAGTTGCAGGATAGCTTTGGACATTCAGAACACAGAAAAACTGAAAAGAGTCCATCTTGTCTGAGATTTTCTGTGCAGCAGGGTAAAGACTGCAGTTAGGCTCTATAATATCCATCTGCAAACATTTGAAATATTTTTTTCTTTGAGGTGGTGGGCAGGTAGCTTTTATTCATGGTGCACAATTCTCTTATCCATCATATACGTCCAGGACTAAATGAGACTAAATTAAAAGAAGCTTTTAAATATCCTCTTTGATATCTTTCAACTCAACACCATGCCAGCCAGAACGACTTCATTTTTTTTTTTTTTTACAGCACAGTGTTTCCATCTCTGTTTAGCAACTTCATCTTATCCATTAATCAAGGTTTACCTTTTCACTCAAGGTCTGCAAAGAAAATCGCGCAAATACAAAAAGAGGAAAAAGCTTTAGAGGATTTGATGACTGATTCTCCCAGACATTGAGCCACTGTAAATAATGCAAATGCTCCTTATCTCTTTTCCTCACAAAACAAGCGGCAAGGCTGAGCCTCAGTGACAGAGTGAGAGCGCCGTCCCTTCAGACACAAACAAAGGCTTTGGGTACAGGTTCACAGATCTCATCCATTTACACAACAGATGCTCTTATGCGTCTAGATGTGTCGACGATGAGCTGCAGCATCAGCTAAATCTATCAAGGACTCACCAACGGTATAAGCACCTCTAAAGAGGGACATTTGGATGATAGGACATATGGAGGAACATCATGAATGTCTCCAATTATTTCCATTGTAGAACAGGCACCTATCTGTTAATAAAGTAGTGTTACAAAAATTAATTGAATGAGGACTGTTAATTGACTTTATTAAAGCAAAACAGACGATCAGTTGTCTCGGTCTTCACATCAGCACAGATCATTCTGAAACATGCACAGCCAACTCAGAGTCTTACCTTTATTTGATTGTTTTGCTCTGATTGGTTGTTGCTGGTTAACTTATGTCAGTTAATAAGAGAGTTGGATTATCAAGTTTGGGTTTGGTCAAAAATTAGCAAAACAAGAGAACAGCATATATGCATAAGTGCCATCTTTATATAAAAAGGCTAAAGGCTATTTTTTTTTTAAACCATTGTGCCTGAGAATCATAATGCCCCTTAAAACAATCTTATCCAACACATTTTTTTTTTTGGCTTGGCCTGATATCAGGCATGTGTTTTACTTATTTATCTATTTATCTATCTATTACAGGGACAACGCATATTAATAACATTGCTGTCAATATGCCAGAGTTATCCAGAAGGCTATATTTCATCTGTAATTCCTAAACAGATGGTAGAAGTCACCCTAAAACCAAAAAAGACCAAAAACTGCATCCTTATATCAACAATATGACAAATAACAATATTAGGATAAAATAATACAAAGTATTTAAAAACAAAAAAATACTGTGTTTTAGCAGTTTTGACAGCAATGACATGCATTTCTTTTATAATCCAGAAATGTCTTTGTTTATTATAGAGGGATTGCAAAGGTTGCAGAATTGAAACATTAACTTGAGACCAAAATCCTTGAATGCATGTATATTTTTGATGCTTGTAAAGAAATTTAATGGCAAATATGTTGGAAGTTATTGAGATTCCAATCATCATCAGAAATCTGATAACGGAGAATTTTAGAGTGTCATTTAAAAGACAATTCTGACTTAATTTGGATTCCAAGATATTTATAGTCAGATACAATCTGAAACCTTCCTCCTGATACAAAAACATGGGGGTTTACTGGAGGTACTGTTGGATTTTGTGACAATTTAACACGTTGAGAAAAAAACTTAACATCTATGTTTTGACTTTATTCTACAACTTCATAGTGGGATTTTTTTAAATACACAACAAAGGATACAAGAGAACAAAAAAACTAATCACTAGGTTGTGATGTTAAGAGATTTCTTAAAATGCTAAAGAGTTAGTTAAAAAAAAAAAAAAGAAAAAACGACCAAAGCAGTAGATTAGTATTAAACAGAAGCAGGTAACAAATGGAGAAAATGTAAAAGACAGAAAGAAGAGTAAGTCAGGGGTTTTAAAACAGAGGAGACAGAAGCAAGCAGGGGAAACAGGCTGGATATGATTGGAGGGCTGAACATCACTGGGTTCACACAGGATCTCTGCATGGAGAGTAGAGGGAGCTAAAGTGAATGAACGCTATAAATTAAAAACAGGCAAGAATGGAACAAATTTATTCTCAGTAGGAGAATATCTCTTTTTTATTAATTTGTAAATCTTTAAATTAAGACCTTAGTTTTCCCTCAGTGAGTCAGACAGCTTAACTGACTGCAAAATGTTTTTTTCTACTATTAAAACAAAAAAAAAATAAAAAGGAAAGGAAACAGTTAATTACATTTTAAGAGTGAAGTTATAAAATTCACAAAACTTTTTTGTGTGTGTTTCAGAATAGAAGTTCAGCTCTGTAAACAGAAAAAAAAAAAAAAACCAAAGCCATTAAGGACCAAATTATCATTCAATCTCTTAACATAATCTCCACATAAGCCAAATGAGGATGGCCTAAGATAGAACAGAATTTGTTTTGGGGTTAATGATTCATATTTGGACCTTCAATCATCTTCCAGAAGAATTTAAGCATTCTTGCAAATCCCCTAAACATAGAGCAATTATCTTATTGTTTATTCTTATTATGAAAAACAAAAATGTGAAAAGTTGTTTCCTGATAATTAAAATCTCAAACTGGGGAAGTTTGCAGTTAATTATCACTTTTACTATGTGACTACTTCTCCATTGTTGGTTCCTGCAGATCACCAAGAAACACTAACAATTTACATTTCATTGTTTTATTCAAATGCATTTAATGCATATAGAAAAACAACAATCTAAGTTTATCAATTTAGAATTGAATTACTCATTACATTTCATCTTAGCAATATACACATTCCCATTAGGCCAGATTGAAGAACATGTTCCCTCACAAGCGTGTTAATTATTTCTTGCAGGAGCAGATAAAAACCCTTCTGGTAATCACACAAATACTGTTCTATATTAGTTACATAGGATGAACAACTGCACCTCTAGATGGATATTCTCAAAGAAGTAGCAGAAATTTTACTAAAATTAAAAAAAAAAAAAAAATTATATAATGCCTCATTTTTATAAAGCACAGATGATTAGATCAAGTAATTTCCTTAACAGTCGTTCCGTTGCACTTTCCTGAGGAAATAAACTGACCTTTGACATCGGAAAAAGGATCTGATGACAGCTCATCACATCCATCAGAGCCCATAGAAATGCCCAGCATGCTCCCTGGGCAACGTTGTCAGCAAACCTCTCTTATTTAAATGTCAGTGTGAGGTAGCGTTTGTGCTAATAGCTCTGATAATCACTGTGCTCCACTTAAAGCTGGCCACATTAAAGCCCACTGGGAACACCACTGAAGCCCAAACAGAAAGCCTATTTTCTGCTTGGTTAGTTCTGGGAACTTCTGAAAGCACCTTAGAAGAAACACCCATACACTTCACAGGGTTCACGTGCTTCATTTCAACTTTAAAGACTGTAATACCTACTGACAGCTCCAAGCTAGAAACCATAGAAAAGTTAACATTTTAGAAAAGCTTGAAGTGAGTGTGAGCTGTTTACCTAAAGGATCCCTTCCCTCTGTGTAAAGAGAAAAGTAGCTAAAAGGGGGGCTAAAGTTAACCTACCTGTACTACAGATACACAACAAAACCAAAAAAGAACATATTCACCAGGGAGCCACACTAGATTTGCATTAAAGGGAAACTCCGTTTTTTTTTTTTTTTTTTTTTTTTTACATTGGGCCCTTGATTTTATGTTATTACATCATGTTCTTCTCACCCATATGAGTTTTGTGTCATTTGGAGCCGTTCTGAAGATATTCCGTTAGGTTATATCCAAGTAATGTCTTCCTATGGGTAACAAGTTGAAGGAACAACCTAAACTATTCATAATTTATCATTTATGGTACGCCAGCATTCATAACATGTAGGCGAATCACTGTTCCCCAGACATCCGGGGTTATATTTTTGATACGGTATTTATATCTTTTAAAAACAAGCGGAGTGTTTATGACGTCATCTGCGCACTGGACTGGAGTTGTGACAGGCAGCCCGGGCCACAGGCGGCTACGCTCTACCCCTTCTATTCATTCGGCTAGCTAATCTGAATCGGTCAATTCCATCTGGAGAGCGAGATCATATGTGGTAGGAGCACTAGACATCTTCCAGGCATGTGAGTAAAGTTAGCAGCAGTTCAGCGGACAGATGAATGAATGGTAGCCTGCGCGCGCGGATGACGTCATACACGCGTCGCTTTGGTTTTAAAAAATAAAACATTTCTGACCGCAGACAGTGCCACACAAGAGCCCTCTGATTGGTCTACATCTGCTCTACACTATGTGTATTTCCTGTTTGGTACCTTGCCGGGTTGTTTTGTTTGTATGACCGCCATTGTGGAAAATGACTTCTAAAGTTGGACCAGATAAAAGAGCGAGGTGTGTGAGAACGCAGGGACCCTTTTTCCACCTGGATCCCAGATCTTTTTCGCCCTCATGTCCCTCCATTGTTGCACAAACTTGTCCCAACTTCCTCACCGCCTCGGCTGTATCTAGACCCACAGCTAGTTCCTGATTGGCCCTCTTGCGTTGTGGTGTAGAGTAACATAGCGCAGACCACGTTTCAATATTGGGCATAAATCAAAAATATCTGCAACAAGCTCACTGCTGGGGGAGGATAACCAGGCCTTTACTATATTTGGGCAAAAATGGCCGTTTACAGACTCAGTGATCATGCCAAAAATTATTTTTATTTTTTTGCTGATTAATGCTAAATGATGATCCATTGATTATTCCTTGCTAACCGGACTTTTCATTTAACATGACTATGAACTATAAAAGCAACATGGAGCATAAAAAAAGCTAATTAAAAGTTAAAATACAAACATATAACCATATTAAAGCAGGTAAATTTACAAATGTATTAATAATCTGAGATCCAATTCTATCAAGGTTAAAACTTTCCCTATTTTGTCTAACAAATAACAACTAAACAGCAAACTGTTTCTAGCATTATTGACTAATTACAGAAATGAGGATCTGGGAGAAAAGTAAACACTCATTCTAAAAATACAGTGATATTTTGGGAATAATCCACTTAAGTAAATCATATTACTTAAACCCATTTTGGTCGTTGTTTTGTCTGCTGCCTTGACCATTATGCAAAACAAAATAAAAACACCACAGTCTGTCACTTTAGCTTATAGACATAACCACTCAGTTCCTGCCAACACGGGACCAAGTGCTGTGCCAGCTGAGCCATATGACCCTGATGCACATTTCGCATCATACACCCTCCTACCTATTATTATTCATTCTATCATAACACTCGACCACAGGCACTAGGAAAACACAGATATGTATTTATAGCAGCAAATAAGGTTACAATCTCGGGGCGGAGGGCTATTTTTGTCCGAGTAAGACAACGAGCGAGACAACTTGTGGAAAATGATGAGCCATGTTGAATGTTGGACTGGCAAAAGGGTCAATCTGATTTGAAAACTGCTATTTTTACTCCTATAATCTAACTATGACACCCTTATCATCACAGCTTCCTAAACAAATAGTATAATGTAATATAAATGATGATTACTGTTCCATCTCTTTGAAGCAGCAAATCAAATGCTCGACTGACACTCCAATACCTCCCCTACAGCATCATCAACGCAAACCTGAACTTTGATCCATAAGAAATTATTTTTGGACACTAGAAGACAGATAACTTGTTATAAATGTATAATCTGGAAGAGCTTTGATGCAGCACATGTAGGAGAGTCAAGTAGTCATAAACCCTGCTAGATTTTTGCTCAGAGGTAAAACTCATGAATTGCAGATTAAAGCACCGAGCTGCTGCAGCAAGTGAATGTCACCAGAGAGCAGCGCAATAAGCAGCATTTTACATGACACTGTGGTGTGTGTCTGTGTGGAGGGAAGGGATCATGTATGTGGATATTGGGGGAAGTGGATAAGAGTAACATATGGTTAATTCATTCTGTTAATCCTGAAGTCTTTTCTGCGAGGGCTCCATGCTGTGCGTCGCCTGCATGTGTATGGATCAGGATTGGTGCAGTTACTGTAGATAGAAACCATTACTACAGTTAATGGTTTCTATCTACACACGAGATGCTCAGTTCATTCTTTGTGTACAGCAGCAGTGTTTGTCGTAAACTAAAACAATGATTAAAATGAACATGGTTTCCGCCTTTATTTTAGGAGAACTCTTTAGGCCAACATTGCTTTGTCTTCCTCTCTTTAAAACATAAAAACAAAGCAAAGGTTAGACAAATCTATATGTAAAGTAAAAAACATTTACTAACAAAACAAAACATTAACAATGGAGGGAGCATGATGCAGGCCTCATTTGATAACAGGACATGGCTGCAGAATAACTTTAAGGACAGTGGACAGGCATGGGCCATTTCTGAAAAAAAGTCAAACAAATGCTTAAATGAAGCCATAAATATCTGGTTCCCAATGTATTTGTTCATTTCTACCCACTAACTTCTTGTTAGCCCTTCCATTTGGTCTCCACTGGTTAGCTTTAGGCTGAAACATACCTCCGTCATCTGCTATATGAGCTACGGTCTATTTTATTCATTTTGTCATACTGCTGCTTAGAGCAATAATTCCCAAAGTTGGTGTCATAACCCCCCTTATGGTCCTTGATCAAGCGGTTGGATGTCTAGACATCAACTATAGAAATCAGACTAAACAACAAACATTTATTTTAAAGTGTTGAAAGATATTAGAGAATCACCTAAAAATGGATTAAAGCTTCTACATTTGCTTTGACACCGACTGTAATATAATTATAATTGATTTCGTAGACATTTTTATATAGACCAATGGTTTGGGTCATGAGTCACTATTTTGTTGGTCAGATGCTGAAAAGATTGGGAACCTCTGTCTTAAATGCTCCTTCTACAAAACACTGGACTGGGAAGTTTGAGTATCCATCCATTTTCCATTACGCTTTTCCCAAGGGGGGTCGCTGGTGCCCATCTCCAACTGTCTGGAGATAGACAAACTCACACCTAAGGAGAATTTAGAGAAGCCAATGAACCGTCAGTCATGTTTTTGGACTATGGGAGGAAGCTGGAGTACCCGGAGAGAACCCACGCATGCTAAGGGAGGACATACAAACTCCATGCAGAAAGACCCCGGGCCGTGAATCGAGCAACCTTACTGCTGTTGGCAGCAGTGCTACCCACTGTCCACTGCGCAACCCAAGTTTGAGAATTTACTGGTTAATGTTAAAGTTGTAGTTGCTGTTTAACAAACTCAAATAAGAACTTGGTTTCACAATATCTGTTGTTTTTTTTTTGTTTTTTTTTACTCTGAGCATCTACCTTGAGTAGGTACACAGTTTATTCAAGTGTTTTATTCATTGTCTATGTCAAAATCTGCCAGGCTTGATAATTAAATGCAGCAAAAATTCACAATATAAAAAATGTTGCCTAACTTAGCTGTGTTTTTCCAGACAATAATATGTAATATGGCCAGTTTACTTTGTGATTTACAACTTTAAGTTCTATTTTCCCCACAGTGGTAGTGTTTTACTTTGCCAATGTGCCTTTCTTTCTGTCAGACTTATCACATTCCCATAAATAGTTGCTAAGGATCATCCAAGATGGATCCAAGGTCAACCTTGGTAGGAACTACGCAAACACAGTCGCAGGGAATGCTAGCAGTCTGCCCAGTTGGATTCATTGAAACCATTGCAGTCCAGACGTCTTCATAATATCCATTTTTTATTTTGATCAGGTCCAGTGTGTCTCAGCCAATAAACTAAGCACATGTTGCAAACCTAGTTCCTCAACTACAGTTTGCCCTTTTGGTCATTGTAGAGGAGGCAAAGATGCTGGTGCAAAATCCAAAGTGAACTGAAACACATCTGTAACTTGGACCTGTAACACTCTCACACATGCATCAACCCACCAAGTTGGTACACAGGTGGAAGGTTTGGACTGTTTGGACTAGGAAAGGTTTTCAAATAGAGTTCGTTTCACCAACGCTACATTAGGAAAGGGACAACTATCTACCAGAGAAGCTTGGCGAATTTTTCCAAACATTGCTTTGTGTCAACAAGGCCAAAGACTTTAAAAGAGTATTTCATTAATGCAACATCCACTTAATATGATTTTGATAATTACAGTTTACACCATTCACATTCGAACCAATGCAATACCATTAGCCAGTACCTGGGAATAGGTATCTGTACTCGACGGTACCCATTATAAACACGAGGCTTAGTTTCCTGGAGCAGACGATGCGGCTTTCTCACCCAAATCAATAACGGATGCCGAATGTAGCTGTAGCTCCGAGGCTGTAGAACACTGTGCAGTCTATAGCCTTGAGAAAAATCTTGCACTTAACCAGATGCCCCATCAGATTAGAAGTATTCCCAGTGCTGGCCTTGCACTTTATGTCACAACTATTGCAGAGAGCACAGTCTGCATTCCATTATGAAAAGTGGAGATTTACTCTTTAAGTGCTTTCTTTTACCCAGGCTTGCTTTGTTTACTGTAGCAGCAGTCGCTGACATCATCATAATCTTGAAGGTGCAATGCTCTGTTCATGGCTGGCATCAAAATTTGACCTCTCTTCCTTTACTTCTGTGTCAAATGGTACCATCTGATTTTATAAGGTACTCCGTAGTACCGAAGAAACTAGGCTGGTCCCTAGAAAGGTACCTAATAGGTACTATTCCTGAGTAGAACTGCCCTAAAATCACACTTGGAATCTCCTCTAAGATTAGACATTAGTAGATAAATTATAGAAAAAATTCAAGAAGAATTTAACAACGCAGAAAGTTATACCAGTCTAAATCATGACTATCATCTTCATGGAAAAAGATCTGCTTCTGCCTCACTTGCAGATAACTCAAATTTCCTAAGGAAGGATGCCACACTGTTAATCTTATAACATCTCTCAGGTGTGTCACCTTAAATAACGCTTCACTGTAGTTTCTCTGACAAAACGTGCAAACACTCTGCTATGTGCAATGTTTATTTCAGAATGAAACAGCATCTTAGCTTGGGTTTTAAATTGTTAGTTTTTGAAAATTGCTTCAATTTGTAACCCAAGGCTCTGTAAACAGCATCAAAATGAGATTCTCTAAAGGACACAACCCCTTTTATATTGGAATTTTAATTAAAACCTTACTTAAGGGAGGAACAATAATTACGCCCAGTTATGGTTTAAGCTTTGTTGACTGCGTGGATTAGAAAAATGCAAAGTAGAGTAAAAAGTGTTTTCAGCAGGGTTCTACTAACAGCAATTTGTAATGGTGCTTGATTTTTAATATTGCTGAGAAACATGACACACATAAAAAAGTTAAGATATTGAAATAATGCCCTCAGCGCCCTGATAAGCAAAATGAATGGGAGGAGTTTTAGGCAGAATAACAGACGAGCTAGCATAAGGAGAAAAAAGACAATGTGGCGCACAGTGTAAGGAAGAAAAGGTTTTCAAAATGTACCTCAGGAAAGAAAAGTACAGAAGACACCTAAACCCACAAAGACGTAATAGAACTCAAAGAAGAGGGTTGTTCTCCTCTCCTTTTCCCCTTCGGCTGTAGGGGACTGTAAATCCCCACGAAATTTGAGAGGACATAAACAAGCCATTAGCCGGTTCAGCGCTGAGAAAACTGGCACACACACACACACCTTTAATGCATTGGCACAAGATCTGAAAATGTGCAAAAATGCCAAGCAAGCATTTACACAAAACTACTGCAAGAATCAACATGAACAAAAATAACCAACATATAACTCATGATATTAACCTGCATTTCGCTGTACAGTAGGTCATGTTAAGCAACTAAAAAAGAAGAAAAATTATGAAACGTTTTAATGATTAACAATTTTAAATAGTCCCAAAATATAGTGGATTTGCCGAATTACAGCATCACAGACACACATCTTGATCCATCCTTTACTGCCACTACATAACAATGTTCATTTGGGTAATTGTTCACATGCATTCCAATAAGAAAATGAAGCTAAAAGCAAAGCATCTGTGTTATTTTAAAATGTCTATGCAAGACATTTTGATCAAGTGGTAAGTGAATGATGCAATAGCATGCTTTGCATTTGGTACTAATAATTAAACAGCGTTTGTGAAAAACAAGCAAGGCAAATATCTTAACACATTCACATTATTAGTAGTATAAATTTAAAACCAAAATGTAGTGCATACATTATTTGTAAATGTATCTTTGAAAACAACAATCAATAAATTTATTGTTTCATTTTAAAGCCTGAAATTTTGCCTGAACTATCGAGCAATAAGAGCCGTTAATAACAAAGTCCCCCAAGTGCTAATGCACTATTCAGGCTTACATTCTACCTTCATTTATTCACACAGGACATTGCCTAACATAAAACAATCTCTGTTCATCCATTTACTCTCCAACTCTCACCCATCTCCTGTTATTTTATTCACCACTCCTTTATTTCCTTTCATCCCTTTCCTTGTCGCATCATTTTCCCATCAGTCGTCTGACAACCTCTTTTCAACTCAGTCTCATTTTGACACCCAGAATTTCCTCTCATCACGGTCACCGTGACTCCAGAAGATCTGGCTTCTCTAAGTTGTGATCATGTAAAAAAAAAAATCCTTTTGGTGCATTTCTTTTATATATATCATATAAATGTCTGTGTAGATAACTGTAAATATGGTTATTGCACTTTAATCATAGAAGGTACAAAAAAAAAAAATTAGACTGCTGGACAAATATAGGTGTATGGAAACACACCTATAGGTCGGTCAATAGTCTAGCATTTAAAAGGAAATGTCTGAATAGACAAAAATTTTATAACATGCACATAAAAAAAAAACTTAAAAAAATAGGTAATTAACAAATAAAGTTGAAGATTATAAGGGACAATAAATAAATAAGATAATTATTACAAAGGCGAATAAAGAAGCTAATTAAAAGAGATATACCATAATTTTCGGACTATAAGCCGCGACTTGTTCCCCATTTTTCGAGCGTGCAGCTTATATAACAATGTGGCTTATCTATGGACTTTTACAGCTAACGGCCACTAGCGTAATACCTAAATCTATGGATTTTACCATCCACCATGTTAACGTCACATTTGCTTCAAGACACAAGTATGGTAGCCGTGAGCGGGGGAATGCGGCGGTCCTCCGGAAGTCGTTCCGGAGTCGTTCCGGAGTCGTTCTTTCTCGTACCACGAGAGGTACGAGAAAGAACGACAGTGAGAAAGACGGACATTAAACATAAAAAACCTGCGGTTTATAGTCCGGTGCGGCTCGTATATGTACAAATCTTGCAATTTAGCTTCTGCGGCTTATATTCAGGTGCGGCTAATAGTCCAAAAATTATGGTATACATTTATGTCTCACTGTATAATTTTATTTTATTTCTAGAGCTGGTCTTCCATAATGATATACATAAGGCATGATAATAAAAAATGTCACAATGTTTTCTCAATTTAAAGTAAAGACGAACATCTCTATAGATGTGAGACTAATTCCTGTATGAAATTTCAGCAAAACATTTAAAGTACACTGTGATTCACCTAAAAAAAAAAATCAAAACAACAGCTTGTCATTTCCTTTAGGGATTTAATTTTTAAGAAATTGTAGAAAACAAGACTTTTATAAATTGGCACAACTTTTAGGTTGTCCAAACAAAGGAAAAATCTGGAATCAACTCTGCGCAGAAGAACGTTTAAAGCTGCTCAGGTAGGGAATCTGCTCTCTGAAATACCTGTCAGATTAGGACTAACATCTCTGATGTAAAGCAGACAGTTCTCTCCATCAGGAGTGATATCAGGATAAAGTTAAAATTCATTTCTAATATTAATTTCATCATTTAATTTATCAGTAATTATAAATAATTAGAATGCATGCCAATAGTTAACCGCATCCTTTTACGAGCTTAAGAGCTCTACAGAAACATTAATGGTCTTATGTGGTAATAAAAACAAGACCACAGGTTTTGATTCAGGCTTACCACAAAAAAAGATGCTCAAGCGCTAAGGTCACCTTACAAAGCGCTCTTCAGTCAATGATAAATGAAGCTAATTAGGTTACTCATTCAGATTGTTAAAGGTAGCCTGCTATTACAAAAAAACAAGGCTGGATGAAAGGAACATTTTCTAAACAAGACTTTTACTTTAAATTTAAGCAAGTCTGTTTAAATTTGCCATGGATTTAAATTGTTGGCTTCTTTAGTTTAAAACAAGCTCTGCTTTCTAGAGAACAGTCCTAAACTTCAAATGTCACCAAATCCCTTAATGCGTCCATTTCTCTGAGTGATTTCCTTATCTGGACATTAAATATTGGGCTGAGGCTTAAAGGCTTTTGATGTGTCTCTTTGTTTCTCTGTGTTTTGAACAGTTTTGCACCCTGTTGTTTGCAGAGCAGGACATGCTGAGGTAAAAGAAAACCTTTAAAAAGGTTCACGGAGGTTCAGTGAGAAACAAATTGCACTGAGTGTCTTTTTGTGTAAAAACTGTTATTGCGTGAATATAATGGGTCCGACAGAATACTTAAGATGGAAATCGTGTGTATTCACGTTAGTGGCTCATATTTGCACGTGCAACTTGAGAATGGACAAAGGTCAGGATGAGTGAATCCAGCTTTGATGTGAGAGTCCATAGCTGCATGCGAGTGTGATAAGAGGAGGCCCACTTACTGAACTATTTTTAGCCAGGCTAGGTGAACTTTCACTTCATCAATGAGGGCTAAGGATGATGTTCCTCCCCATCTCTCTTAAGCCCTTTATTTTCATCCCTTCTGTCAGTCTCAACATCTGAAATATTTTATGTTCCTGCCTCGATAACCTAATTTTCTTCTAATAACACTCAGAGGAAGCGATTTCATTAAAAAAGAAATGTTAGTTTTAACAACCACTTATATGTATGAATATTACATGACAGGCAATATGGACTTTCAATGCGCTCGACACATATGGAGCAAGAAGCAACTGCGACAGATGATAATTACTGCTATCGCGGTGAAACTCAATGCGAAAGTGATGCTAGCGGTTCCGAATCGCACTCTTGGGTCTCTATTCTGACAAAAATATCAAGAAAACTGTCAGATTTTGACATTTTAAACCAGTCCCTGACAGATAAAGCATCAAAGATGAAGAATCAGCAGATTTTAATGAAACCACATCATTCGAGAACACTGAGCATAGCTATAATGATATTTTCCTCCATAGTGAAAGTGGATGCACACTGCAGTGTTTAGCAAATTCTACTCTAATTGGTATCACAATAATAGCTAATACAGTGAGCAGGTCAGAGCAGGTATTCATGAGGATGCACTGACAGGAGTGAGACGGGAGGCTGGTGGAGAAAAATAAAATACCACAAGGGAATAATGTAAAAGCTGGTTTATTCTAGACGTGTCCCCGAGGTAGGCATGGCGACACGCAGCCCTACGGGAATTTAGCATCCACGCACTGCTGTGCCAGCTTATTTCCCACCGTAAGCTTTTAGGGAAATTTGTAACCCAAAAAATATGGTGGACGTGCAGCTCCTGTTAAAGATTTGCAAATCTAAACATCTATAGGCATCTTGTTATTTGGCCCGTAAATATCACCACGATTAACAGACTGTGAACAAATCTAGTAAAAATAAAATCAGTCTCTTAAATGAAACAGAAAGGGATTGAAACTGTTGGAAACAACTGTGCTTTCTACTTCTACATGTAGCATGGTGTTGTAAGCTTGCAGTCAGTGCCCTGCTCTCTAGAGTCAGTCAGAATATTAGATACAGAACGGAAAAATCACTAGTATAAAATGCAGCAAATGCTGTCAGTATTGT
>NW_015151398.1:137716-138396 GCF_000732505.1 Cyprinodon variegatus | reverse complement strand
AATACAATGAGCATAAACCAGCTTCAAATCAACATACATGCAACTATTGCCCCATTAACACTACCCCTCTAAAACCAATCCATGCCGAGTTTCAATCAGTTAACCTTGGCGAGCTCGGTTCCTTACGACCGTTTACACATCACGCTTGCATGGTTGCTCTCCTCCTATCGGCGGTCCACGATACTACAGCTTTCAAGGCAGGAAATACGCAAACAAAAATGGAGGCGCCCATAACATTCTTGGTCTCTGCATCATCCCAGCTCGCACAACACTCTTTTCATGCCACTTATTGTTAACTGAGAAGACGTTTTAGTTGTTAACAGGTGTAGAAAACAGTAAATTGCAAAGACCAACACGCAGGAAAACACGCAAAATGAGTCAGCTTACTCTAAATGGGAGATAACGAGGTCTGCTCATTCGCTCTTCGTTATCAGAGAACTGAGCCACAGATGAACCGTGCCGAGCCCTACTGTTGAACTAGTACTAGATTTAGTGCGGTTCGGTTGTGTCTATCATGGTTCAGTTGCATACCATTTACACTCAACAGTTATCTTTGCTACTGTGCTCGGACCTTGATTAGACTTCATTAGACAGTGCATACAGAGTCCATCTCAGTTTATGCACACTGTACACTTGAGTATTCAGTAGCTTTTATTTGGCGAGTTAAAAAATTAAATTAA
>NW_015151398.1:134763-137235 GCF_000732505.1 Cyprinodon variegatus | reverse complement strand
TTTGAATCCGGCCTGTGGTCCTTTGCCACATTCTCTTCCCCTCTCTCATACCCCCTTTCTTGTCAGCCTTCTGTCCAAAAAACAAGCCACTAGTGCCGGAAACCTCTCCACCCGCAAAAAGAAAAAGGTCAAACAGCAGTGATTTTTTTTTTCCAGTGACCAGAAAAGGTGATCTTGTTCACTTTCCAGTTTACACCAGCTCTTAGATGCTGGTTTGAAAAACGTATCAACTTAAACTCAATGTTACCTGACCTTTCACAAATGCAATACCGGTCTTTCAAAGACGTTTTTGATAAAAACTTATAGAGCTTAGATAACATTTTTAATAGTCCCATATAATTTTCCCCCACATTAACAATTCTGGCATTTGGGAGGGAAAAAATTTCTACATAAATCTGCCTCCAACTACAATCACAAACACATCAACCTGTTGCGCCTGTGCTCTGTCATTTTTATTATGTTAATATCAGGAAGGAACACTGGAAACAGGGAGGTGTAAATTGCTCTTATTTGTATAAACACCAGGAGAGTCTGTCTATAACCCCATGCATTATAACTGGTCACCTAACCCATATAAAATCTTTTATTTGGATTAGAGTTTATTCTCTATGAAAGCAAAGTAGTTCATATGCAAGACAAGTATCATGACAGTGTTTACATGCATTTGAGGTGCTGATCCATTAACAGCCCTCTGTGCTGATCCGACCTGTATTTACTTTAAGAGTCTCTGCTGTCAACCCAATGCAGGTATGCAGGAGAACTACTACTGAACGCTCGTTAAAGGCCAATTCGCAGCCACAGTCGCAGGGACTTTGTGGCGTTACCACAGCAACCAAAACACAAGGGCTAATTATAGTTATAGCTGTAGACTCTTGGATACAAACTCATTCTTGGGCCCATTAACATAAACAATCACTGTGAGCAGCTGTGAATAATCCGGGTCCATAAAGGTGCTGTGAGGACCGAGGAGCAGATTAACAAAGCTGCACTCCCTGATGAAGAGCTGTGCCTATGTGAGTGCTGGAAAGCATCTCATACAGTAAGTGAAAGTAAGCCATACGTTCTCCTTGGTTTTCCTTACGATATTTTTATTGAATTCATGTAAATAATTTCTTGTCACATTACACGTGCAAGGGCCTTTTTAAGTTTACCTATAAACATGTTGATCCGTTCAATATGACACATCAAAGTATGAATTATGTAATAGAGATGAAAATATGTATGTTAATAGGATACTGGAAAAAAAAAAAAAAACTTCTGTAAAAACACTTTGCTAATTTCTGATCTCTGGTTTTTGCAAAGCTGTGACCTGTGAGATTTTGAGCTGATTATATTACACATTATATCAGCACAGAATTTTTCGAGGCTTGTCGATACCAGGGGTGAGTATTGGCATGGGTGTTGTGCTACAATATTATCACAATATTGCAATATCACTGGTGCTGCACAGATACCGATACCAGTATCGGGCACTGTCCCCCGATCCAGCACTAAAATGGTGGTATCGGTATCGGCGAGTACCAACAAATAGTGCACTGATACAATTTTGAGAGCCAAAAGTTTATTCAACTATTGTCACCCATTCCAGGTAGGCAATAAAAAGTTCTACTGGATTCACTTTGTATTAGTTTTTTTCCTGCTTCACAAAGGCAGGCAGCAGCTTTACAAAGCCATGATGGCAAATATTTTACATCCAAGTAGTATGCATTTCTTCACATATATATACACACACATCAATTTCAAACAGATGGTATCGGTATCAGCCTGTACTGCAAAGCCAGGTATCGGGGCCCAAAAAAACAAAACGGCATTGGCGCAACACTAAATATCACTATATATTGTGATATTTTTCCCAGCTATCAAGATTAAATTTATAGATTAAAAAAGCAATTGCGGTATATGCTCATGAGAAGATATTGACAGTTTTGTTATTTTGGTATACGTGTTATTTGGGGTTCGGGTCAGTCCAGATGTTCCACGGTGAATGCCTCACCTACAGATATGGTGCTGCGCTGTTGCTTTATGTTAAAATGTTTTGTTTCTCTAAAACGACACTAGGAACTGAAAGTTCAAGATTATATCAGGCAGCCGAAAATCATGATATATCTCAAAACTGATTTTTTTCCCTACACCCCTTGTGAATACTGTCATTTAAACTAAAGCAACACAAACTTTCAGCCACTAGGGGCACTAGACTTGTAAAGTCCAGGTTTGGCACCCCTAAAAGCAACTGGCTACACTGCGCTAGCAACAATCAGATTTGTAACCTGATTGCAGACCACTTTGGAGCAGCAGATTGAAAAGTCATGGATTTCCTTGTGAAGAAAAGGAATTATGACCGTCTAAATAAAAAATCGTACATCAGAGAACCAAAAATAGGTAAGAGTGAGATCTGTTTTTTACCTAACAACAACCTTTCAAGGATAGCTCTCGTCTTTAAGATGAGTTCAGAAAGGAATAAGTGATGTTTTT
>NW_015151398.1:117888-133588 GCF_000732505.1 Cyprinodon variegatus | reverse complement strand
AGGTAAGAGTGAGATCTGTTTTTTACCTAACAACAACCTTTCAAGGATAGCTCTCGTCTTTAAGATGAGTTCAGAAAGGAATAAGTGATGTTTTTGGGTCACAAGACTCATTGAGCGATGGATCCCAGCCTCTTTACCTGGCTGAGTTTTTGAGAATGATAACCTGTACAGGGCATTTATATGAACCAAGTACTATGTATTGTAAATCTTTTGATATATATTTCAAATTGAACTAATACTAGTATCAGAAGTTATACACTGTTGCTTTCAATTGAAACTAGGGGGGCAAGAAACACCATTTCCAGTAGCCTCTTACGCACAAAACTGTTTCCGGAGCTGGACAGATGCTAGCGCTAAACCTGTTATTTTAACATCTTTTAATTTTGGGGTTTATTGCTTTTTTTTTCTTGTATCTTAATTTAAGGTATACCTTCCTGTGTATAGATTGTCTGTTTATGCAAGTTTTCTTTAAAGTCTTTCCTGTCTTTTGTAAAACAATTTAAATTAGTCCAACAGAAACCATCTTGTTTGCCTTTCCTGACTGTACATAAGCTCTCAACCAATTCCATTCCCCTTAAACCTCTTGCACTGCCGCAATTTTCTCTCAACATTGGGGTGAAACAAAATTAGGCTGACAAAATGCTTTTAACTCAACATAAAATGGTTGGAAAAGAAATATAAGGCGGCTCTCTTGCATACACAAAGAAACTTGTAATTCCAAAATAAATAACCTGGAACCAAAGGAAAAGTAATTATGCTTTTCACAAAGCCCAATGAAATCTGGTTCATGCAGATGTTAGCCTTTCCCACTAGGAACTAAAGGTCCATGTGTGAGTTTGACTTTAGACACCTACATCTGTAAGCATTTAATGTGCTTCAATACCTTGGACAGCTACCATTTCCTCACAATGTGAAAGTGATTGCAGTCATGCATCACCTGCAGTGGCAGCACATTAACTTCCTCTCACCTTTATTTACGCCACCATTCATATAACCATTGGCTTAAAATTAATGTATGCCTTGGAGGATACCGAACACCTACAAATCTAACACCATCAAATATTCATAAGGTGTTAAACGTTTTATCTTGATAATAACCCAGTACTTCTGCTAAGTGGAACATTCTGCTGCTCCCTATGACACATAGAGCATCTGTGTCACCAATATGGCCCTTTATTAAACTGGGTAGTACCACTTGCTGGAGTTCACAAAGAATCAGCAGAAAGTTTGCAGTAGATTTGGCAAAGCAAATATACTGCGGATAAACCACTGATAATTAAAAATGACAGAACTTTGCACTGTGCGTCTAATCCTGTCTAAATTAGACTAGTATTCATCATAACTGAGACAGCTAAACAGCTGCCAGGGAAAGGCAGATGTAAAATGTACAGACCAAATATATACGACTGTGTTGGATTTTTGTTTTTTTCCTGTCGAGAAATGCCGCAGAGGTAAAAATAAAGCTCGTTTAATGTGTTATGAATTTAATTTTTTTGTTATTTCCTTTCCTGAGAAAGTATTTTACTGAACCTTTAAACACAGAATTATGACCCTAAAGAGCACCGCTAACACAAAAAAATGTACTTAAGAGTAAATTTTTCCTTCATAGACTCTGGAGATTTAAAACAAACAAAAAAAATAAAAAACATGAATCCTGTTTATTCTCTGACAAGCATCCCTCTGACAAACATTTTTTATTTTCTTTGTTCAGGGCCTACAGAGATATACAAGCTTTTATTTCTTTTAAAAGTTAGTTGCACCACCTTCGATTTCTTACCCCACCTCACCTTTCCTGGCATTCTTTCTTTAGCTTTCAGGGGTCCAAGTTCACACATAAACAACATAATTTAACTTCAATCTAATCAAACTTCTGTGAAATCAAACTTTCCATTTAATAAGCAACAATGATTGACAATGATTTTCATATGCTGTTGTGCAAATGAAATAGATGACAGGTGTAAATCATTGGCAATTAGCAAAACACAATAAAGATGTGGTTCTAATTCACACTGAGCACATGCATCAGACATGACAGAGTGTGGAGACACCGTGAAGAGCGATCTGCTGCCTGCAACATGCTTCAGCATGACCAGTTTGGCAGTGTTGTGGGGGCATTTCTTTGGCTGGCCGCACGGCGCTCCATTTGCTTGCCAGAGGTAGCATGACCTCCATTAGGCACCGGGATACGATCCTCAGACCCCTTGTGAGACCATATGCTGGTGGGGCTGGCTCTAAGTTACTCCTTACGCAGGACAATGACTGGCCTATCCGTTCCCCAGACCGGAATCCAATCGACCACATCTGGAACATTACGCATCGATCCGTCCACAAACATCATGTTGTATCACAGGTTGTCCAGGAGTTGGTGGATGCTTAGTTTAGGTCTGGGTGGAGCCCCGTCAGGAGAACATTGGTCCCCTCATCAGGAGCATGCCCAGGTGTTTCAGGGAGGTCATACAGGAACATGAAGGCCACTCAAAATACTCATTTAGACCCGTTTTAAAGTACACTACATCAAAGCTGGATCAGCCTCTAGTGGGTTTTTTTTTGGGTGACTCCAAATCCAGGCCCTTTTATTCCCTTTTATTTTGAGCAGTGTATAAATATTTCAAATTGATGCATTTCTTTAAAAGAAAATTTTTTCTTCTTAATTAAATGCATCAAATCAACTATTTATTCATATTTTTTTTCTAGGGATGCACGATATTGAGATTTTGGCCGATATCCGATATACCGATATTTTAAAACTCATGTAGCCGATAACCGAAACGATATGGATAGCGATGTTAAAGCTGGAGAAAAATAAGTAATCATTGAAAATAGCAGTTTTGTTATCCATTTCTGACACTTTGAAAAATAATATACTCAAATATATTTTCATATGCTGATATCAAATAGATTTTTAAAAATGCGGTATCGATCTATTTTACTCTCAAAATCTCGTGAAATTTCATCGTTCTGTTACAAACTCTCGTGATATTTTGCAAATTTTGATATGTCGCCATATTTCATTAGTAAAAGAGATTGATATGGTGTTTTTAAATGGCAATATGTCAGCATATGAAGATATTGTGATATTTTAATGTATCAATATTTTTTCCCTCGTCTTTAGAAGTTTTTAAGTCTGTAAAAAAGAAGTTTTTGAGGAAGAAGAAGAAGTAGTATTTTTTTTTTTTTTTAGACTTTAGAAACTCAGAAGCTTATCAAATATCGGGTTAAATATCGGTGGGGTGGCCGATGTCCGACATTCAGTTTTAAGGCCGATACAGGCCGATACCGATAGGGGGCCGATTATATCGTGCATCCCTTTTTTTTTTTTTTTTATTTTGACCCAAACAAAAATCAGAGCTAATCAAGGAGAATTCTCTGACTGACCCACAGGTGCATCATTTAACTGTTTCTGTTACATTGTTGTATTTCAATCCATGGAGGAAAATCTGAGTCACATTATTTATATAATATATATAACAAAAGCAGCTCTCAAAGAAAGAAGAAGAAATGCCAAGAATGAGTCAGACCAACTTTTCTATTCAAAAGAACGTCTTTCAGCTGAAGCCACCATATCATCTGTCCCAGCTTCTTGAGTCACACAGACCTCCATTCCCACTGCCTGGGTAACAATCCTGAATACAGAGAATGAGAAAGCCTTAAACTGTTGGAGCATAGAAATGAGCTCAGTTGGCACTTCCTCAACATGGGGAACCAAAGCATGCCAAAATACCCCCTCCATCTCTTTCATTCCTTTGGAAAAGCACAGAGCTTTTCCAGGAAGTAAAGAAGAACTTCTTTTAACCAGAGTTGCTGTTTGAAAGCCAATGCCGGTTGCTTTGTTAATGCAGATGGGAAAATGTCCGAGATGCAAGAAGGGATCTTTTGTGGTAGTTTTAACTATTTCTTTGTTGTTATTAGAAGTTAGTATTAATGTTTAAGATAATAGGAACAAGTAGCAGGATTCTACAACTTTGTTTTTTTTTTTATAAAATAAGAAAGAAAAACACTTCCAGATGAGTCAGGAGGACAGTGAACTGTCACCACAGCTTCTATCACAAACTCAAATAAATTCATGTGCAGATCTGTCCTACCAAAGTAATAGAACAAGTGCTGCAGAGTCTGTATGGCAAGCTGATACAGACTAGGGGTGTTATTGAAGCCGTTACGGGGTCTCTTACTTTCCCACCTCCAGAAAATCAATACAGCTCTCCTTATTGAGTGTCCGTTGCAGAAGCCCCCTCAGGGGAGATGACCACCAACGAGATGGAGAAAAATGGTCTGTGTGGCATGTTTTCTGCACACTGCCTTAGAGCAGAAAAACAATGCAAAAACAATCAGTCATTTTTGTGAATCTGCAGACAAGCTCTTCTGAAATACTGTTAAGCAACAGAGAAAGGTGTCTCTGATGGTCGGGTTGAGTTAGTTAGAGAATATGGATGAATAACCTGCTCCTTAATAGAGTAAAAGTCATCTTGCAAGTTCCCGTACCCGTAAAGACGATAAATGGTTACAATATAAATGGTTTCTCTAGAGGCAGACTTACTATTCACTTATGAAAGTATGAGTTTGTAGCGAAAAGGCTGCTGCACTCTAGTTTACATTATATAATGTACAATACTACCCACTTCTTCAGACAAGTGGTCCACAGAGCTGTGGCTGTTGGGTGCTCGGCTCGCAGTGCTGTCTTCAAAAGATCTTCTTTTATGCTCTGATCTTGACTTTGTGACCCGAATTTAACCAAAAATATGTTTATCTTAGTGTGAGCAAAAAAGATTTATAATTATATTAAGGTTATGTATCTTTGTTAGAAGTACAATTACTCATATCATTATACAAACATTCAACAGTGTTACAGTGCAGGCCTAAATGTATTTATTGTAAATAATATATTAACACTATGATAAGGAAAACAATGAATATATACTCGGATAAGGAAATAAATTGAAAAAATAAAGAATTATATCTATATATCTATCTATATATCTATCTATATCTATATCTATATATATCTATCTATATCTATATCTATATATATCTATCTATATCTATATCTATATCTATATCTATATCTATATATCTCTATATCTCTATATCTCTATATCTATATCTATCTATCTATATATATATATATATATATATATATATATATATATAGTGCTTTGAAGGTTATGTTTAAAGTCCAACATATTAGATCTACGAAAAAGAAAACCACACAATAAGACCCGCATCCCGTATTGACTTCAGCTACTATTTAAGGCCAGTCAGGCTGCTTTCTTCTGTTTTGTCAATAGGAGAAAAGAAGCTGACTCATGAGCTCCAACAGATGCTGCTACAGTATTATGACTGACTTTTACGCCTTCTGCCTGACTTCCCTTGACCCTCTGGCTATCTGTGTTTCTGTTGCCAAAGGGAAAACTAACCATGTTTCCATAACACCGCTGCTAAAATGCACCATTGATCCAAGGTCAGACCAAACACGCACATACAGCCAAGAGTCATCAAGAAAACAGCATTAGAAAAGTCCTGCTAGTTTTTTTTTTTTACAGCTAAATGTGCACATTTTATTACTTTTTTTTTAGACATAAATAACCTGTTCCGTGCCCTTACACTAGATCAAAGCATCTGAAGTAAGAAATCGAAGGATTTTGATTGTTTTTTTGTTTTTTTTGTAGCCACCTTCTGCCTTTACAGATTTTCTAAAGGAGTTTGAATTTTCTGTAGCTTTTTTTTATGTGAAACCAACGTAAAGTGACAAATTAACCCCACTTATAAAAGATTAATAGTTAATAAGCCCAAAAAGAAAAAGAAACAACTAAACAGGCAGCTTCAGTGGATTAGTGGAAGAACGATAAACGTAGACATAACTATTAAGACCCTATATGCACTGTTGTATGTCTGTGGACATCTGCTCAGACTGGAGGATGACCTCGACAGACAATTGTAAAATAATACAATATAATTGGTTCATTCAGGTAAACCTGACAACAGTAAAACTAAATAGATTCAATTAAAATATTCCAGATGTCTGTAAAAAAAAATGTACGGTAAATAATGGGACTTGGTTACTTTGAATGCGGCAGTGCAGATTTGTCCAGAGGTTTTGATGAGGTGAAGGAATTAAATGAGATTATTTCAAAAACCAATTACGTTGGATCCTAAGCTTTTTCATCTTGTTTATCTAGAAAGAAAGAAAAAAAACTCAAATTTAATTAAAATAAGCAGATCTTTCTGAAAATGGTTCTGTTATGTAACAAAAGCATGTATTGCACATTCATCGTAATGTAAAATCTTCAACAACAAAGATTTACATTTGTTAGAATCCCAAGAAGAGCAATTATTGCACACAAAACACTTGTATGTAATGTTTTGGGGTTTCTAGCTGCAACTTTATCGTCCTTGCCAGTTTAATAAGTTGGTTTTAATTATTTTAGTTGTCTTGTTTACTTTTTATCAGTTACCAATTCTAGAACATTGTAAAATGTAACGATAAAAAACTCAAGAAAAACTATTTGGTGTACATAAATTCTCTGTTCACATTTTTGATTACAAAGAGAGTTAAAATGTAAACTACATAGAGGTATAAAACACCTTAATTACAATGTAATACATCTATTCAAAAGAGAAACCATATTATATCCCCCTAAGTAAAAAAATTATTTCTTTTCTAAGAGACCCAAAATGCACCCGTGTGTTGCACGCAGGCCAGCAAATCGCCAGCACTAATCCACTATGTCTAAGCAGATCCACTGGGGTCTTAGTCTGTGCAGAAACCGTGTCAGTACTCTAATCTCTTTTGATCTCTCCATTCACGATGTAAACCTCGCCACACGCTTCCTCATATTATTTATGAATTCATCAACAGACACTTAAAAGCCTCACTGCAGCACACCTCAAATACTTATTTGACCTGCAGATTACCGATCAGAGCCCATCAAGGGAAAATTGGCCTATTCCAATCTCTGAAGAATTGGTGCATCTAATCAACCTACATCCCTGTTTAAATTCTTCCATAACCACACACTGTATGCCAAAAGAAGGAGGCTTTGTACTGTAGAAAGTAAACTGGTCCTGACAAGGTCAGTGATTTTGTAGGGTTCTAATGAGGTTACAAAAACAACACACAAACATAGAGGAAGTCTGCCAAGACCCTGAAAAATGTGGCTTCTCTTTTCTATCCAAGCTCTGAAAGGAGTCTTTTATATAAACTTATGCTTGTAAAACAAATCCTTCAAACATCTGAAGGAGCGTATAGGAAGTCAAATGTGTTACATCTGTTCCAGTTCTTAACAAAAACCGTAATCATCTGCAAATGATGACCCAACAAATCTGTATGGAAGTCACTTTCTTCCACTCGATCAAAGCGTTGTCGCCCTAAAGGCAGCCCCATGTACATCGTCTGTGTGTCCAAATCAGAACTGACTTTCCATGACGCGGAGCCAGTTTGTGGCTTCATAAATCTGATCATTAATTTAAACAGCACATCTAGGCCTCGTGCACACTTTTACAGTTTGATGCTGTGTGACCGCGGCCTGATAACGAAAAGACACGAGCAGACAATTACTGTTGAATGCACATTTTTTTCACCAGTGTTTCATGCAGGGCAGATCGGAGTCGTTTTTCTTCTGCTATAACCTTTAAGAAGTTTTTTTTATCCCTTTAAAAACTACTTCCCATCAGCATAATAGGAGACTAAAATTATTTCAGAAATTCTAACCACCTCTGATGTTTGACTTTATCTTCTAAAACCTTTTAAACTCCTCCTCGCCTTTACACTGAGCAGCAGAATCCATAACAATAAAAGGCTAAAGAGAACTTGACGTTCCGGCTGAGAAGAAGAGTTCCACCCTCTGGATCAGATCCCACTTCCCCGGCGAGCTGCTTACGTCATTCCTCTGCAGTCACCCTGGCTCATGTGCTTTTCATCAACACCCATAACCACAGCCATCCCCAAAACATAGGCAGCCCAGTTAGAAACTGTAACAAACACCATTAATCAATGAATGTGACAACTAGATATGCAAGTAAGGAATGTCTTAACTAGTATCATATGAAAAGAATGAAAACAAAAGCAGATTCATTTGCTAATTCTTGCATCAGTTCTAATTGTGTAGCAGAATAAATTCTTACATCAGCCTTTGGGGATTATAGTTCAACGTACATTTGTCAAGCACCAAGAGTTTGACTTCAGATTTCACACTTAGTGGGATTAATTTCCCTCTGCAGCAAAACGAGGACATTTAAATGGACAGCAGCTCCTAAAAGTCTGCACACTGGTCCGGGCTCCCTCCCTCTAGCTTCAAAGCCGGGTTAAGGTCAAATCAGACCAGCAATCGTTCTATTCTACCCCTCTCTGCCCTCTCCACAACCTCCATCAACTATTTTGCATTGACCAAACTATCTGCATAGTTTATTCTTACCCAACATGCAATAGCATGCGGCTTTGGCCATCTGGTTTTGGTTTTCTGCAACTATGTGCAGTGACATCAGCAGAGGGGCAGAGGAGAAGGAAGTTGGAGGAAGAAAATGTTTGCAATCCAGCAGAAGTGAGACGGAGCTCCGTCCAATTAAGTGACCAGTTAAAACATTCCTGCCTCCCAGAGACGTCTATGGCTCGGTCCTACCGTTCTGCCTTTAGTGTCCAGATAAACTGGGACCACTTTGCAATACCAGCACCAAGGCAACTATTGTGCAGCATGAAGAGGCCTACAGGTTCAATTCAACATAGCCTTTCATAAGACCGATTAAACAGGAAACTGATGTCTTAAAGAGAGAAACAAACATTCATCTTGCATATAAAGATCCATTTGAACGTTGAATATAACTTGTTGGCAGTTAATACTAAAGTAAAAGGATTACAGAAGATTCTTACATAATAAAGAAAGTGCAACACTGCCCAATATAAAATATATCTAAAAATGTATAACAACTTTAAAAAAAAAAAGTTCTCCATTATAAGCTACAGTCAGCAATAGGTAGGACCTTCGCTGGCAGTAAAGCCACAATATACTTAATAAGCAGATTTGAAGCAATCAATGAGAGCAACAAGGGGGCGCCTTTACTGAAATCTAAATGAAATGATCAATCCCTTTAATGCTTATGATGGTGCATGTTGCCAAAGCGCAGCCCCTCAGCGTAGCAATGAGCACAGGAAGAAAACACGGCTGTAAAGTAAACACTGGCCAGTACCAATACATTATGGGGTCAATAAAATCTTGCTTTATGCTAAGGCTTAAGGGTAAAAAGGAAATAAAAACATTTATATATTAAAGAAGCGAGTTAAGTGGTACTTTTACTAAGTCAAAGTATTAAAATAAAAGGTACTTATGTTTAACTGCAACTAACATTTGCCACAAGAAATGACAGCAGTTAAAGCTTAAACATTAACGTCACCATTTAGAGCAGCTCCATCCTGGTTTTTAATCTTTATTTAAATTAAGCAAGTCTTACAACTATTGTGTTAATTAGTCATACCTTCCAATATTTGTGCAATCTAGCCTCTTTAAGCGATTAATTTCAATTATTTCAAAGGTATAAAGCAATAACTTACCTAGTGAATGGGCAGTTTTTTTAAAGTTTAATCACACAGTGCATGTACATATACAGAGTACTTATATTTCTCACTCTCTGTTGCAGAACTATAAGTACACCACTACACAAACCAGAAAGCAATATAATACACCCTGGCTCCTCTTTCCCAAGTGAATTCAGGAATTTTTGGCAGAGGACTTTAAAAAGGGTCCTCTTCGGGAGGGAAGGGATGTGGGATGGGAGTGAGTCATAGAAACATAAATGCACGCACACCAAGAAAAGAAATGTGTGGGAAGTGATCAGTAGTGTGTTACCACAGTCCAAACCATACACTTGTGGGTCCCAAGGCAAAAACATGGTATATAAAGAAGAGATAAAGAAAGAAATGTGCACGGGGTAATCGATAGGGGATGAATCACGGCAGGGGTTGGTGACCCCATGCTGCCTGATGAAGCTTTGGAAAACAGCTCTGAGCTGAAATCACAGAGAGTTCAGTCACTGAAAACAACAACAAGCCGTGCAAAAATTCACACACTTGGTTAAAATCCAGATTGTATCAATCTATTCTCTTCCTGTGCATGATCCAAATTGATAGGTTTGAGCATCAGAGCCATTTGAAATCCAAACTCTGGTTTTAGTGCAACATTTGAGCATAAAATGTCAAACAATTGAATTAAGTTGAATATGTGTCCTGTAGAGGAGCAACAGATCTTTAAGCAGAGTGCTCCACATGTGAAGACCTCTTCAGGCCTTTTTAAAGAGCCGGCACATCTGTCTACTGTTTGCCTTTCCAGGGCTGTAAAACCTGGAAAGTAGCAGGAGGGTGAACCGTAAGGGAGGAGAGGGAAGTCAATCTTGGACTTAGACTGTTTACACTCATAGTATCAAAAGAACCGGCAAGGAGATCCAAAGAAACATTCCAGAAAGTGTTTTTACCTTTTCATTAGCTGATATACCTAAGATGGCAGCAGAAAACATCATGTCGTTGTCATAGAGACTCAATGAACACAAGTACACAAAGTAAGCATGTTAAAGTTGTATTAAGCAATTTCTTGGACTTTGCTGTGGCTGCTAAGAAAACATTAAAAACCTCCTTGGTTCAGCTATTATTAGCACAGAAATATTCTTAGTGCTTGACAGCAGGTTCAACAGAAGTGCTGTACGTACGAATTTAACATCCTCTCACTAAGTTAGACTATTTTAAACAATGCTGACATACACATGTTCTCTCTAAGAGCTAAAATTAACAGCACTGATGCAGCTTTGTTGTCTAATCTTGTATAATCATTTACCATTTTTATTAGGACAAAAAAACGACACAAAAAAACTTGAGGACCACAGAGCCAAACCAGCTAAATCACTTCAGTAGGTTCAGATCCAAAAGTTAAAAAAAAAAGAACACAGCTTGGTAAACATTATGAAAGTAACATCCTTGGTTCTGACAGAGCTACAGATTTTCTGGCATCTATTGTGGCTCATGCTGATGACTCTACATGGGCATTTCTTCTGCCCCTCGGTAGGAAAGTTTGTTGGTATACATTGTATTGTATACATTGTTAACATTAAACTAAGGCAGGTCATATGGCTTAAAAATCGATCTCAGGTCAGTGGGTGTGTTCGCAATATGGCGATTGACTATGGAGTGAATTTTCTGCCAAAACGTTAAATACAAAAAAAGCATGTTGCGCACACACAAAGCTTGTTGCACACATACAAATCTTAACACTCATGAATAAGCCAGTTGCACTCACATCTTATTGTTCACAAATAAAACTTGTCTCTCAAACTGTCCTTAAATGTTGCAAACACACAAAAATTAGTTCTAAAAGCCGACTCTAACGTCGGGGCTGCTGCCTTATTTGGTTCTGGCCTGTACTTTTGTCCCGCCCCGAAATTTACATACAAACCAGTCCACTGGTTCACTGGCCCAAGAACATGAATAGAGGTAGATGGAAGACATTAGTGTATCTGTTTAGCCTAAAGTTAGGTTTACCTGTACAAGAATTACAAAGCAGGCAGTTTCTCTATTGAAAATGAGCCAGAACTACGGGCGAATGCAGTGTTCCAGGTTGCACGGAGAAAAAGTCTTCCCAAGAATCCGAAGACTCGACAGGCATTGATTATTTTTGTCTATCAGAAGATCCCCGCAAAGTTTGATGCTCAGCTGTTCATTTGCTCTAAGCATTTTACCAAAGACAGCTTTCAAAATCTTGGACAGTTCAAAGCAGGATTTGCTAAACTTCTTTTGCTGAAACGAGGGGCTGCTCCGACCGTAAGGCCATCAAAACCGCAAGCTGGAAGTATAATTCTGTCGATAAGCTGTTGAAAGCAACTGACTCCGCTGACTGGACCGGACCGGGCCCCAGCTGGGGACAGAGCGACCGAACCCGACCCGGTGACGGTATCTTAACGTGATAAATAAAAGCGAATAGAGGCACTCTTGGCCTGCCATAAAGTTATGCTCGGGAGCACGGGGCCGCCGTTGTCCAGGCTACCGTCACCGGCTCGGGTTTGTTCGCTCCGTACCCCGCTGTCCCTGTTTCGACGACCAAAATCCTGGAAGATTTTGAAATTCCCCCTGGACATTTTTTTAGGTATGAAAAGTAGGACATGGCTGGGAAAAAGAGGACGTCTGGTCACCGTACCGTATCAACAATTTGATGTTTCAGTGAGTGAGTGGTTGTTGCTATGATGCGTCATTGCTCAGCAGCTTCGTTCATTGTAAACCAACCAATCATCGCACAGCTCATCTAAATATTCAACAAACCATAAAAGGAAGAAAACCTGTTGTTTCATTCTGAGGCTTTAAACCAGGCTTGCATTAGGGCTCATAGATCAGCAAATCTGCCATTTTAAGCCTATCCAATGTTACACACCCTATTCAGAGACCTTAAGGACCAGCACCAAATGCCCTATAGAATCATTCTATGATGCCTTTAATTTCCCTTTGGGAACAATATAGTATTTTTAAGATGAACTGCATCCAAATTGCATTCGGATCTGTGCAACCTCCACAAATGCTGCACTACTTTTACTGCAGCCTAGACAGTCAGGTTGGCAAACTGCTTTTAGATTCTATAAAAACTGCATTGAATTGGCCAATGTAAATAAAATAAATAAACATGCAACAATAAGAAGTAAAAAGTGCTACTCCGAGATAGGTAGATGCTTTCCATCATCTTTCCCCTTGTAATCTATATGCTCTGGGTCTATTCAGCTAATGTTTGTGGGTCTAGCCAAACAGCTGCATCCTATTGTTTGAAATTCAACACATACAAACATTTCACATTGAAATAGGTCGGATTCTTCCAAAAGAGAAACATGGTCATCTTATTCTGAGACGTCCTCTATATATTCTTATCAGAAAATCTTTTCTCCCTACAAAACTAATTTGCAAGCCCATTTTCTGTAGAGACTCTTTTTGTCATCCTGGTCTGATAAGCGACTAAATCAAAAACATACATGTTTACACCCCTCACCCAAGCACACAAAACATGACTGTTGGCTCCAGTAAGACAAAAGAAAAAGAAGTGTGGATGTGAAAGCAAACAGATGTTAGAGCTCCAACTTTAAATCAATGTTTCAATTTTATTCAAAACTGGTGCATTGCAGAAAGACAGGATTCACACATACTACAACTTTCAGGGCAGGATAAGGGTGCACGCTCTTATCAGATCTGGGGTCAGTGGACCCAAACATCCCACTGCGCACAGAAGTCTAAGCTTGAAAAAAAAGTTATTTTTATAAGTTTTATTTTATTAAAAACAAAAAACAGGCCCCAAACAAGGTTTACAATCTTTAATTACTTATTTAATTAATAGTTCTTCAATCATTCTTCTCATGATTGATTGCTCACATTAAAAGCATAGAAAATGTTAGGATAAACCACTTCTCCAAACTGACTTTTCCAGACACCTGACATTTTGCTTTTTTAGCATTTTGACCTTTGAACATTTTTCAGTCATTTCTATGCCCAAACTAAAAGAGGCGTTCAGTCAGTTTAGCTCTGGGACATTGTGTCACATCAGAGAAGCAGCATTATCAGATAACAGATAACAGGAAGGCTCCGTTTTATCCTCCTGGGTTTTCAATCTGTTTGTTATGGAATGTGCAGAATTTTGAAAAGCTGGAAGCCATGTGGAAATCTACTTTAGAGATTATTAAGGTTTAGTAGGGAGTAAATAGAGACAAATATTCACATTTTGTAATGATCACTACAATAAACTTTTGAGAAGTATTTGTTCTGAATCTGTAAACTCTGAATTACAGACATAGCTACTGTTTCTTACAGAGAGGTTACCTCTTCTGATATCAGTATCTGATAACGGCTGATAAAAAGGCAAAGGAAGCTCACAGGAAAACTACGACCAACTATTCGTTTATTTCTTTTCTTAAAAAATATAGCTAAACACTATAATTGCAGCCTCCAGCCCCATTAATCACATTGTTTTAAACAGAATTAGACTTTTTCTTCTTTTAAATAGACAATTTTGAAAAAAAATATAAAGTTATTTTTAATAGAAAATTAGATTTAATAGTTAGGGCTGAGTTCCCCCATTTTTTTAGGAAATCTGAGAAAATAAATAATACAAAATTAGTTTCAATAATAGATTACGGTCATTAAAGATAAGAGAGAAAATATAAAATAATCAATTCCACTCACATGGCCCTCCGGAAATATTTCAGTGTGAAACCTCTGCTTGCAACAATGCTGATGTTAAAATAGTTCATGAAGAGAGACACAAGATGGTTGTCATGGTTTCCCTGTTAAATTAGTGCTTCCTATCTGAAGGTAAAGAAAAGGTAGTCTGAGAATAATTTCACATGTTTCGGAGCTTGTAAATATTTCCATGTCTTCTTTCTGTGCCATCCTGATATCTAGCAGCAATACTCTCTGGATTTTAACTCTTTAAAGCGTTCAGATTTATGACGAGGAGACCCACAAATCAACCTTGATGATGTAACGGTGGGTGTTAAAGATTAATCCACCAATTGTACTTTCACAGCCCTATAAACTTCCCAAGGAAAACCAGGATGAATCCTGTTTTTACATTGAATTTCTGAAGGCTGTTGTGGGGGAGTGTCTTTGGGTTGGTCAGACAAAGCTACCATGTGGAGCATTAGCCCTGTATCATCCTGACTGACCAGCTGGAAGATCCTACAAAAACAAAACTCATCCTATTTAGCAGCTTCATGCTACTGTGGCTAAATGATTTTACTCCAGGGACTCCAGTCTGTGATCTCACTAGAAAATACCATCGATGTAATGTAAACTGTGAATATAACTGACAGCACAAGTCCTCTAAAATTAATAGACGTGTCTATTAGTAGTTTTTAGCTCGTAAAGATTTTACCTCAGCTTTTTTACCCAATGCACAGAGCAGCTTCCATGTGCAACTAAATCACATGCACACACTTCCTTTAGGTCGATACATCTAAGCTGGCATTTTTTCTCACTAATCCACCACATCGTGACACAAATTTTAACAGCTGACTCAGGTATCAGACACACAAGAAAACCTCACATGTAGCAGTGAAGGGACTAAGCCAAGGGTAGGGAATGTCAGGCGACAAATGGAACTTTCTCCAGTAACTCTGTCAGGATGCTTCCCTTCCCTGCATAACGGCACAGTTCCTCTCTGTCTCATTCGTCTTGTCACTCTGCTGCCAGAGTGAGCGAATGCCATTAAGATAAGACAAAGTTTATTACAGTCATTGAGTGGGGTGATGATCATTTATCTCATCCAAATGAGAGTCCCCTCATTTGGTGTGACAGAGCGAATATTGACCTACACTGTAAGACAGGAGGGGCTCTTGAAATCCTTATTTGTGAAAAAAGTTAAGTGAAATCTCTGATGTTTGAAAATAAAATATATTTGCTATCTGCGCTGAAAGAGCCGTTAAGACTGTTGTAATGTTTGTTAGAGTCCTGCACGGGTCGAGTTTTACCAACCCGCACCCGCCCGAACCCGTTAGGATGACTACTGAACCCGACCCGTAACCCGCGGATATCTTCAATTCAAATCCGAACCCGACCCGACCCGTTGATATTTAACCCGCAACCCGACCCGTTAACACATCAAGTAATAGGCTATAGTACGCTGCGCTGCAGAACAGCGCCATTAACACTGTAGCAGACGTGTATGCACTGACTGTGGCCTTTTTGGAGGGAAGCCCACAC